>NW_022589772.1:786803-929842 GCF_004348235.1 Phoca vitulina | reverse complement strand
TCTTTTTGACTTATTTCGCTCAGCATAATACCCTCCAGTTCCAACCATGTCATTGCAAATGGCAAGATCTCATTCTTTTTGATGGCTGCATAATATTCCATTGTAAATATATACCACATCTTCTTTATCCATTCCTCTGTCGATGGACATCTTGGCTCTTTCCACAGTTTGGCTATTGTGGACATTGCCAGGAGCAAGTTTTTATAGCAGTTCATTTAGCCCTCACCACTGAAGTAACTCACATCTCATTGTTAGATATGACTCCATAGACCCTGCAGTGTGCGTGTGTCAGCTCATATTAGTCACAGAGGGACTCGAGGCGATCTAGCAAGCAGTGGGGAAGGTAAGGCAGCAGTGAAAGAACTTAGAGAGCCCATATTAGGTAATAGAGAGTATTCTGCAGTCTTTACTAGGCAATGTGGAAGAGCAGACGTTAACACAACTACCAAGGCCTCATTTACAATTTTTTTTCCTCAAGTGTTACTTTTAGTGTATTTTTTCTCTGACTTCTCTATGTTGCCTAGGCATACAACACTAACCAATAAGCATTTGAAGATACCTGTCTCGGTCATAGTAGAGGTTTCACTCAGAATCATACATATTCTCCCCAATTTTCATCACCAATGCATCCAAGAAAAAGGAAGCACTAATTTACATGGAATCAAAGGATAGAACGGAATGCAAGGTCATATCTTACTATAGATAGATGCTGTATCCAGATGTAGTAAATTCAGTTCCAGTCATGAGTAGGATCCCTGCACTGCTTTTGACAATTCAGGTAACATATTTGCCTCCCCACTATCAAGGCATACTTTATTCAGGTTTGTCTAATTTTATGAGTTAGTGCCTACCAAGTTGAACATTGACTCCATGATAGAATTCAAGCATCTGAGCACAGTTATAACCACTTTGACAAGTTCTAACTGTATGAAGAACTTTGTCAGGAGACCAGATTGAATATGTGCGTGTGTGTAATATATATTTATTCAAATGAATTATCATAATTTTATTATTTTTTAAAGATTTTATTTATTTATTTGAGAGAGAGAGAGAGAGCACAAGAGGGGGGAGCGGGAGAGAGAGAAGCAGACTCCCCACTGAGCAGGGAGCCCGATGCAGAACTCGATCCCGGGACTCCAGGATCACGACCTGAGCTGAAGGCAGTCGCCCAACCAACTGAGCCACCCAGGCGCCCGAATTATCATAATTTTAAGACTACTGCAGTTTTCCTAAATTTGGACACATTTCCAAGCCACAAAGAGTCTTTGATGAAAGTAGTAGTACAATGAGGTAAAGGATTAACAAAGAATTCCCCCATTCCATAAAAGTCCATTTATGAAACTTCTTGCACCATGTTCCTGAGAGAGCTACCTAATAAATTATTTTAAGTTGAGGCATTGAAATTTTGGAATCAACCACAGGGACTTTGCAATAGAATATGGGAGCTATCTACTGAATACTTAGCACTGGCTAGGATGTATTCATATATGATTTTAGCTGCATGGAGATCAAAATACAAGATAATGAGCTTTTTTATCCACTTCTTTTATTTGAGCAAATAGGAGTCTCTATGGAAGCTAACTTCAAAGTCCAACTTAATGATACTATTAGACACAGTGATGGGAAATCACAGAATGAAATCAGGAGATTTTACACAGAGTTTCTGTGCTATTTCCTGACACTCCTATTAGGAATATGAGCTAATTAATTTTTTTTAAAGGCAGTCATCTTAGAATGTGCCATAAAGTTTCACAAATTCAACTTTTTCTCAGAAATATGCATCAGTATTTCCAAAGAGCCAAACTATTGCCCAAAACTCCTTCATCTACCTTGGGCGCCTGGGTGGCTCAGTTGGTTAAGCAACTGCCTTCGGCTCAGGTCATGATCCTGGAGTCCCGGGATCGAGTCCCGCATCAGGCTCCCTGCTCGGCAGGGAGTCTGCTTCTCCCTCTGACCCTCCCCCCTCTCATGCTCTCTCTATCTCATTCTCTCTCAAATGAATAAATAAAATCTTTAAAAAAAAAAAAAAAACTCCTTCATCTACCTAACCAAACCCAAGCTACTATGTAGCCCTTGATGAAAATCAAAGCATTTCATCGTGAGGGTGCCTACTGGCTTCAAGTTTTGCTCAGGAGGATGCCTTTAGCTTTACATTTTCTGGTCTTATTTTACCGACACACTATGCTTAGGTCCTTTTTATCCAAGAATCTGAAATAATGTTATCATCCCTCTCTTATCATTCCTTAAGAAAAAGATAAATGGAGCCGCTGAAATATTGTCTATTCATTTGTCATCCCAAACGTTTAATGGAGCACCTAAAGTGTACTAGGCTAAGGTGTTGAATAAACATACTCTTTTGCCTGGAGGAATTGTAATGGAGGAAATGAACACAGTAGCTGATAATTGTAATCCCATGTGGCATAAATGCAAAGTTAGATCTAAGCTAGAGTTTCTTTTTATTTTTTTTTTAAGATTTTATTTATTTATTTCACAGAGAGAGACACGGCGAGAGAGGGAACACAAGCAGGGGGAGTGGGAGAAGGAGAAGCAGGCTTCCTGCGGAGCAGCGAGCCTGATGAGGGGCTCGATCCCAGGACCCTGGGACCATGACCTGAACCAAAGGCAGATGCTTAACGACTGAGCCACCCAGGCACCCCAGGCTAGAGTTTCTTATGAACACAAAGGGAAAGTAGTTAATGAGGGAGGAGGAAGAGTGCCAGGAATGGCTCCATGAAGGCCTTGAAACTAAGCTAGTGATGTTGTGTCTCAAACTCAGATTTGTCTAGTTTCAGAGTCCACATTCCTTCCACTGTAATATAATAAAGTAAAGGTTGTGCAATGCTGGACTAGCAACTAAACTGTAGAATAAGTTTCTTAATCTAAAATAATACAGTTCTATTTCATATGAGGTTGAGATGAAAAGAATGAAAAGCATTAAGAAATAGTTCCTTCTAGGGGCGCCTGGGTGGCTCAGTCAGTTAAGTGTCTGCCTTCGGCTCAGGTCATGATCCCAGGGTCCTGGGATGGAGCCCCGTGTTGGGCTCCCTGCTCAACGGGGAACCTGCTTCTCTCTCTCCCTCTACCCTTCCCCACTCTTCGTGCTTTCCCGCTCTCTCTCACTCAAGCTGTCTCCATCTCTCAAATACATAAATAAAATTAAAAAAAAAAAAAAAAAAAAACAGCCCTGTTACTGGTTCCAACAGTGTTCTGACCTAGCTGTCCTGGCTCAATGGCTGACACTCAAAAACATGTGAGTGGGGGCGCCTGGGTGGCTCAGTCATTAAGCGTCTGCCTTCAGCTCAGGTCCTGATCCTGGGGTCCAGGGATCGAGCTCTGCATCGGGCTCCCTGCTCCGAGGGAAGTCTGCTTCTCCCTCTCCCTCTGCCCCCCACCACTGGCACTCTCTCTCTTTGCATGCTCTCTCTCTCAAATAAATGAATAAAATCTTCAAAAAAAAAAAAAAAAGAGAGAAAGAAATGACATAATGTTAAAATTGTATACAATTACTTTGTTTTTACAAACTTTTGCTGTAGCGAAGAGACATTAAAGTGATCCAGAAAGAATAAAATAAAAACTTAGAACACTGGCTTTAGTATATGGCTTCTGAAAGTAAGGTTCTGTAATCTCCTTTTTAGTAGGAGGAAAGCAGAAAGTTTTTAACTTTTTTTTTTTTAATTTTTTTATTGTTATGTTAATCCCCATACATTACATCATTAGTTTTAGATATAGTGTTCCCTGATTCATTGTTTGTGCATAACACCCAGTGCTCCATGCAGAACGTGCCCTCCTCAATACCCATCACCAGGCTAACCCATCCTCCCAACCCCCTCCCCTCTAGAACCCTCAGTTTGTTTTCCAGAGTCCATCGTCTCTCATGGTTCTTCTCCCCCTCCAATTTTTAAATGACTGCTTACACCAAAAGCCTTTAGAATGCTGATCAATTTTCAGCGGTCTCAAATGACAAGGAGTCTAGGCTTTTGTCCAACAACATTCTATGCTAGTGGTCCCTTATAAGCCTTCAACTGACATTTCCAGGAACTTGTTGCAGGAACGTAAATTTGAGGCAGAAAGTAATTCAAAAAGCTATCAAAGTCCTTAACCTGCTGTCTGCTTCCCCTAAGTTTTGTCACCAGGCAATACATCCACTTTCATATTTTCAACTACCATCTACTAATGACATCCAAATCTAAAATCCAGGCTACAAGCTTTCCCTACAGTTTAAGCCCTTTACCTTCAGATTTTAGGAATGTTTTTATCCCAAGAGGAAAGTTTGTGAGAAAGCTCAGCCAAAGAAAAAAGAAGCTGATCAGCATCCAGGGAACAAAATATAAAGGTCGAAAGTTAGGAATGTGGCCAAATAGTTCATTTCATCTAAAGGAAACAGGACAGGAACTGAGATTCACCAGAGGTACCAATGGGTTAAATGAGGCTCTTTCCTATTGTGTTTATCCTGCTGTGTCCCAAGGCATACACAATTACTCCATTTTACCTCCTAGTCATTTCTTCTTGCCTTTTATTCTTTTGTTCTCTGCCTACCTGATTCTCAGACTTTGGCATATGACTTGTGTGTTCCTCAAGCTGTAGACACACAGCTTCCTTCCCAGGTTAGCCTTCGTTACCTCCTTGACCTGGGCTCAGGACCTTCTCTTTTATATAGTTCCACAGTCTGTCCATTATTACAACCCTATACCTGTCTCAACACCTTTTCTTTTGCTATTTCGTGTCTTCAATTTCAATTTTGAAGCAAGACTTTCATCACGTAAAAAAAAAAAAAAAATCTAGAAAAATTTCCACACCTCACCCCAAAATGACTATATGATGGTAGTCCAGCTAAAATATATTGTTTCTGATTTTAAAACCAATTTACAGAAATATTGTAGAGTGAATTATATAGAATATTAATTAATAAAATTGACAAAATGTGGCATAGTAAGATGAATAAACTGCTTATGTAGAGAGAATGGCTAAGTGTGTTCCTGGAAGCCTTGGAACTCTTGAGAGTCAGATTAAGCCTCTGAGGGTGTGAATTGAGGGACATCGCTAAAGTTGCTTAGCCCTCCCACACCAGCCAAAATATTTCCCTGTCACTTGCCACTCCCTACAATGCCAACAATAGGAGTTTAATCTTAATTCAAAATGCCTAATTAAGGGCGCCTGGGTGGCTCAGTCATTAAGCGTCTGCCTTCGGCTCAGGTCATGATCCCAGGGTCCTGGGATCAAGCCCCACATCGGGCTCCCTGCTCGGCGGGAAGCCTGCTTCTCCCTCTCCCACTCCCCCTGCTTGTGTTCCCTCTCTCTCTGTGCCTCTCTCTGTCAAATAAATAAATAAAATCTTTTAAAAAATGCCTAATTAAAATATAGATGCTATTAATGAAAGAGGTTTAAAAGTAAAGGAAGTGCCCAAAGATCAATTTTATCTTCTCAAAATTTCCCCCAGACCCCACTCTTCTGGTTTTTATTTTATTTTTATTTATTTTTTTAAATTTTTTTCATGTTTTCAGAAGTTTAACATGCTAATGTGTATAGAATGCTTTAAAATCTTTGGGTAACAAAAGAGATTTAAGTAGTACGGTGACAACGGTAATATAGTGAACTGTTCAAAGAACATACAGATGTCACAAAACATCTGGAACACTCATATCCGGGAAACCCTTACATACTTCTTTACCTTCACATGGCATTTCTCCTCCCTTTAATCATAGCAATATCTGCCTTATGGAAAAGACCAGGATCATGGTAATATGTTGCCATTTAGGCACTCATTATAGACATTTAATTCACTGAGAAATATATTAGCATATTAAATCTGCAGTTTGCCTATCAAGGCTAAATGTTTTGTGTCAGTGTATGTCTGAATGCATCGCCTGAGTAGAAGATAGGAGAGGAATTATTACAGGAAGCTGCTTCATGGAACAGTTTTCGCTTCCTGGCAAGCTACTACTTGTTTCCAGCATGCGCTGCCTTCATTAGTCATCCTGTAAAAACCACCAGTTCATGCTCCAAACATTCAGGGTTCCTCATGGTAAAACAACCATTTCTGTGCAGCCACGATTTTTGAGGTATTTTTAGTCCTACTACCTTCTCTCTCTTACTATTCTGTGAATGGTTACTCACCTAAATTGATTTCCGTGGAAAGGAAGCACTATCCAGAGTGGTAGCCACCCCAATTGTAGTGATCTGAAGGGGTACGTGCACCCCAATGTTTATGGCAGCAATGTCCACAATAGCCAAACTATGGAAAGAGCCAAGATGTCCATCAACAGATGAATGGATAAAGAAGATGTGGTGTGGGGCGCCTGGGTGGCTCAGTTGGTTAAGCGACTGCCTTCGGCTCAGGTCATGATCCTGGAGTCCCTGGATCGAGTCCCGCATCGGGCTCCCTGCTCGGCGGGGAGCCTGCTTCTCCCTCTGACCCTCCCCCCTCTCATGTGCTCTGTCTCTCTCATTCTCTCTGTCTCAAATAAATAAATAAAATATTAAAAAAAAAAAAAAAGAAGAAGATGTGGTGTGTATATATATACACACACAATGGAATATTATGCAACCATCAAAAAATGAAATTTTGCCATTTGCAACGACAAATGGCTCCTTCCTTGGTTACCCCAATTTCCCCCCATCCCTTACACGGTTTATACACTTAACAAAACTACATTAGGAAAGCCAGGCCATATTCTATGATGACATTCTCCAGTAGCATGGACAAATCCAGAATGTGTTTAAAGAGAATGAGGAAAATACCATCTTGTTAAGCCCAAATAACCTGTTAGTGAATTGAAGTAGCTGATACTAACTTCCAATCTTCCCAAGTAATACCAGTTTGTAAATTGAATTATTATGGTAAGTGGTGGATATGTGGTTAAATAAAAATATTAAATAGTATAACAAATATTTGGATATTTTTACCAGACAAAAGATCCTTTAATATTTGAGTTTATGATTCATTTTTTAAAAATATACTATAAATTTATGAAGTAAAAAAGACTTTAAAGTTTCACTTATTTAAATTATTTGCATTCATAAAAAGTCATACCACCTCACAGATGAAAATCTACACAACAAACTATCATACATATCTAAAATATATTTCATGATCTCCTTTATTAATGCATGCAAACGTTTAAAACTACACCCTCAATGATTAAATCATGTCAGAAACAGACTCAAGAAATAAGGACTTGGAAACTTTTTTTTATGGCTACTTAATTATACTTCCCTTCAATTTTTTTTAAATTTAATTTTATTATGTTATGTTAGTCACCATACATTACATCATTAGTTTTTGATGTAGTGTTCCATGATTCATTGTTTGTGTATAACACCCAGTGCTCCATGCAATACGTGCCCTCCTTAATACCCGTCGCCTGGCTAACCCATCCCCCCACTCCCCTCCCCTCTAAAACCCTCAGTTTGTTTCTCAGAGTCCATAGTCTCTCATGGTTCGTCTCCCCCTCTGATTTCCCCCCCTTCATTTTTCCCTTCCTACTATGTTCTCTTTTTTTTAACAAATAATGTATTATTTGTTTCAGAGGTACAGGTCTTATTCATCAGTCTTGCACAATTCACAGCACTCACCATAGCACATACCCTCCCCAATGTCCATCACCCAGCCACCCCATCCCTCCCACCCCCCTCCACTCCAGCAACCCTCAGTTTGCTTCCTGAGATTAAGAGTCTCTTATGGTTTGTCTCCCTCTCTGGTTTCATCTTGTTTCATTTTTTTCTCCCTTCCCCTATGATCCTCTGTCTTGTTTCTCAAATTCCTCATATCAGTGAGATCATATGGTACTTGTCTTTCTCTGATTGACTTATTTCGCTTAGCATAATACCCTCTAGTTCCATTACCGTCGTTGCAAATGGCAAAATTTCATTTTTTGATGGTTGCATAATATTCCATTGTGTGTGTATATATATATATATATATATATATATATACACACCACATCTTCTTTATCCATTCATCTGTTGATGGACATCTTGGCTCTTTCCATAGTTTGGCTATTGTGGACATTGCTGCCATAAACATTGGGGTGCACGTACCCCTTCAGATCACTACATTTGTATCTTTGAGGTAATACCCAGTAGTGCAATTGCTGGGTTGTAGGGTAGCTCTATTTTCAACTTTTTGAGGAACCTCCATACTGTTTTCCAGAGTGGCTGCACCAGCTTGCATTCCCACCAGGATTTGGAAACTCTTGATGACTGTTTGATGGAGGAGGCCCATTAATACCTTCATAAATTTCTTCCAGTGCAGGATAAAATACTTGAGCAAAAAACGCTATCCCCATCTTAGAGCCTGGTTCAGCAGACTGAATCAAAATTCCAAGTCTAAGATACCAAGTAACAGTTCAAACAGAGTATCTGGACAGTTTGAGGCAGTTGTTTGTCATGTCACATCAGGTGCTTTCAGTAGTCTTGAGATTCAGTATTGATAGAAGATACAACACAGGAGAAGATTTTAATGCAGAGGAGTCTAGAACTGAGATGAGATATGGAAGACCAAAAGTAGATATTCTGCTTCCAGATAGAATGGCAAATTATGTCTCTAGTCGATAAAGATCTCTTTCAGTAGCAAGGATGCTGAAAAATCTAGGTACCAGGAACCTAGACAGTGAGAATAGCTTGCCCCCACAGAGGGCAGGAGCTGGTTGTGAGGTGCTCCTAATACACTAATGGGTCTATTTCTCATTGGTCCAGAGGCTGAGTGGGGCTGATTATGTCCATAATCAGGGGAATTGTAACATCATACATGTGTAGACTGACATCTGTGTGATTAACTGAGCTATGTGAAACATTACAGAGTACTAAGGCAGGTTGTAATGTCAAGAAGTCTATAATGTACTAGGACAGATAAACAGAAAATTACAGTAAAATATATATGCTAGCCTAGAGATATACTCAGGGTACTATGGGAAGATATAAGGAGTAATGAATTCCATTTGTGTAGCTTTAGGAAGGGCTTCGTAGAAGAAGTATTCTCTCAACAAGGTTTTTAATTATGGAGTTTGCCTAGTGGACCAGGAAAGGGGTCTAAAGAAGGGATATTTTACAGATGTCATTCTAGGCAAAAGAGTCAAAATGGGGGCGCCTAGGTGGCTCAGTCAGTTAAAAGTCCGACTCTTGATTTCAGCTGAGGTCACGATCTCAGAGTTATGAGATCGAGCCCCATGTTGGGCTCCGTGCTGGGTGTGGAGTCTGCCTAAGATTCTCTCTCTCCCTCTCCCTTTGCCCCTCCCCACTCTAAAAAAGGAGTCAAAATGTACAAAGACGTGGGAAAAGAAAAGGGGAAAAATAGCTAGAGATGAGATTGGAGTAAAAAGTAGATATCAGATCTCAGAGTAACCTAATCCTTCTTTGATTACCCTAATTTCATAGTTGTGATCTCTTTACTCAAGTTTTATACTTGATGGCATGAGGAAATATCTGTACAAGATTATTTGTAAGCCATAATTAATGTTGTATTTCCCTGAAAGCTAAGCAACATTAGCTACCTAATGAAATCCTATGGACTTATTTTCATAATGTTTGTAATCATCTTTGGGATTTTCCTGTAAAGTTGTATAACACAAAACTATACCAAGTATGCACCTAACCAGTGTTAAGAATTTGTAGGACAACAGACATTCTCTATAATTAATTAGTAGAAAGTTAAAATGTGACTTGAGTGTTACTGAGAATATATAGTAATATTAGGTAATCGACATCTGTAATGTTATACAGTTCTTAATAGAATGACAAAAGCATAACAAAACAGAAATCCTCCTGATCCAAACTAGAGCCATGCATTGTTCACACTAGCTGAAAGAAAATCTGTGTTCATCTATAGAGTTCCACAGAGCAAATTATGTAATAAATGGTGTTCTGTGTTGTAAGCATTTCTGTCCCTCACTAAAATAAAGCTTTACTCATCCTTGGCAGGTTTTCCAGAGAATATTAACTAGAAGAGTGCCCTTTCTGTGAGACTTTCATTTCTGGCTGCTTCTACTTGACACTGCTTTATTTTGATCTATTTGACCGTAAATTCATTCTACTTCCTTTCAAAACCAATGCATTATATTTAGAAGGGCTAAAGGGATATTTGGATGATGACTCGAAAGATATATAGCTACTTCAGGCAATTAGGCACAGCTTTCTCCTTGATATTTGTCCCTCAACCCCGTGTTAAATAAAGCTAGAAAAGCTCCTTTTGGTTTACCTTAAAGTAACAATTTGTAAAAGTGCTGGAGACTGCTCTTCAAATTTCATACATGTCCTATCAAATCAAACAAAAAGAAATATAAAACCCTACCAGAAATTAATAAGGAGCGCTGAATCCATGGTAGAATTTTAAAATGTTTCTAAAAACTACAGTGATGGGACTAGAATTCAAAACAATACTAAAATTCAACCAAGGTTTCATCCCCTCAGTTAGAATGGGGAAGTGGTAAAAGGAAATCTTGACTCATTCCCAGCCATGGTTTCTAACTTATTAGGAGGACAAAGGAAGTTGGAGAATGAGAAAAACTGCATTAACTGAAAAAATTGGCCATACAGAAATATAGGGTACCATATAGTTGGAATTATTGCCAAATAAAGTAGCAATAAGCCTTTTTTAAAGCACAACCTTTCTGTAAATTCAAGCATGCCATGATTTTTATGGCTATTCTTTTAATTTGCCAAAAATTAAGAACTGCTCTACCTCAATAATCAACTTCCTACTTCTCAATTCAGTAGTCCCCCTCACCTGTGGTTTTGGCTTTCAGCAGTTTCAGTTACACAGGCCAGAAGCAGATGCTCCTCCTTCTGACACAGCTTCAGAAGGTCACTAGTAGCCCAATGCTGCGTCACCACGCTGACGTCATTCCCCTCACTGCATCTCATCGCCCAGGCATTTTGACATCTCACATCATCACAAGAAGGGTGACTGCAGTACAATACGATATTTTGAGAGAGAGAGAGAAAGACCACATTCACAAAACTTGTATTATGGTGTATTGTTACATTGTTCTATTTTATTATTAGTTGTGGTTGTTAATCTCTTATAATGCCTAATGTATAAATTGAACTTTACAAAAAGTATGTAGGTCCAGGAAAAACATAGCATCTATAGGGTTCAGTACTATCCACAGTTTCAGGCATCCACTGGTGGTCTTAAATGGATCCCTTGTGGATCACTGGGGGCCGCTGTATAAAATTCTTCTTTCCAACTCTCTAACTCCCTCATTCACAAATATCCTGTTCTGAGACGTCATTCTGATCTCCTTGATGTGCTCCCCAAATCACTTGCTTCTTCCAGACTTCACTTTCTTCCCTCCCTAGCCTTCTCTGAGAAGCCTTATCTCATAAACCTGGGGGGAGTTAAGTTTATCACACTCAGTATTTCCAGAACATCATGTGCACTACCTGTCATAGCACCTAACTCATTGTACTAAAATTTTTGTTTACACGTTAGCTTCTTCGTTATATAGTGAACTCCTAGTTACTAATATGGAAAAATTTTAAATGAAATACAGTACACATTGAAAAAGCAGGATGGAATCATGGCTTTTCATCTGTATATTTTTCTTTTTTTCTCTTTTTTTCATATGTATATTAATTCCAAATTATCAATTGCATCACTTGGAGCATGAACATCACCAAACCTCAGGGGTTTTAGTTTTAATCTGTAACTACATTATAATGTTATTTTGAGGCATCAATGATATCATCCATGTAAGGTTTCCTAGAAAAATTACACTTAACTAATGCTAGTTTCTTTTTATCTAATGAATGTAAGGATTTTCACTATATTATAAAATATATAAATACGGTATTACAGTAGGTTAAATGCAATACACTATAGTTCATGCTGGGAGAGCCTGAAAAATCATTTAATAAACTTCAATGCATACTCCTAATAAACACTTTCCAAAGATAGTAATAGAAAAACCATTTTTAATATATTCTAAGCCAACAGCCAGTATAATAATAATGTGCGGTTGTAGGAGTAAGCAGATAGAAACAAAAGGGGAAAAAAAGTACAGCAATGGGTGACACTCTTTATGATAAATGAGGCATCAAAGTCAATGCTGAAAGAAAACATGTTAAATTTGAGATACTCAACTCTCTTCACACTCAAAAATTAATTCTGGGAAGATTAAAAAGTTGACTCTTTAAAACTTACCCAAAGAAAAACAAGAAGAAAGTGGATTGGATATTTACTCAACTAGTGGCTATTTACCTAACACCTGAGATGAGCAAGCCACATTTGATGACACGAATCAGAACACTGACAGATTTGGCTACATATAAATACAAAACTTGACAATGGCAATACTTTTAAATAATGCAAAATAAACTGGAATAAAATAATCGCAGCAAGATCTAAACATAAAAATTTAAAAGATAAAGAAATGAGTGGCATAAAATATTTGAGACGATTATTAATGTTAAAATGCTGCATTAGAAAACATTGTAAAATATACCTATAGGTTTACTTAGGACAGTGTATATAATGTACCCCTTGATATTGGGAACTAGATATGAACATGACATTTCCATGTTCTCATTCATACTACTATTCAAAATCCCCATTTCCATTCTCTATACTAATAATATGGTCTCAGCATGAAAGATTTCCTACAGTTTCTAAACTCTCTGATGTTATAAAATTTGAAATTGTATTTTTTTACACAAAAATTGGATTGCGGACATCAGCAAAAATGGTGGACTAGGGACTTCCAAAATCTTCTCTTTGTTAAAGCGACAGGAAAAATGAGAAAAATTGTCAGATTCAACTAATTCAGGACTCTGGAGATTAACTGAAGGCTTACAGCAATTGGGGAGTGTTTATGCAAGAAAAGTGACTGAAACTTGGTAAGAGCAGCAATCCCTGTGGCATTTTAACTTGCTCCAGTCTCATTTCCCCTCTGAGGCTTCCAGGTAACCTTAAAAACCAACAGCCTCCAACGAGGGTGCAAACCAGCTGGCTAACAGCTGCCAGAGGGGAACAGAACAGTGTTAGAGCTCCTTCAGACCTTCATTTCCAGAGAATTGTCATGATTTGAATTATCTGGCAGTTCCGTAGAAGAATTAATACCAATCCTTCAAAAAGTCTTGCAAAGGGGCACCTGCGTGGCTCAGTTGTTAAGTGTCTGCCTTTGGCTCAGGTCATGAGCCCATGGTCCTGGGATTGAGCCCCGTATCGGGCTCCCTGCTCGGCGGGAAGCCTGCTTCTCCCTCTCCCACTCCCTCTGCTTGTGTTCCCTCTCTCGCTGTCTCTCTCTCTCTCTCTCTTAAATAGATAAATAAAATCTTAAAAAAAAAAAAAAAGTCTTGCAAAAATAAAAGAGAGGGGAATTCTGGTATTATCTTGACGCCAAAACCAGACAAAGACATCACAAGAAAAATAAAAAAAAACTATAGATCCACATCTCTTATGAATATAGATACAAACATCCTTAACAAAACACTAGTAAACTGAATCTAGCAATCTATAAAAACGGCTGAACACTAAGAAAATGGATATTATCCCAGAAAAGCAAAGTTGGTTCAACATATGAAACTCAATCAATGTAATACCCCTTATTAATCGAATAAAGGAAAAAAACTACCTGATTACCTCAATAGACACAAAAAAGCATTTGACAAAATCCAAACCCCTTTTGTGATAAAAAAAAAAAAAAACAACTAAAATAGAAAGTAACTTCCTCAACCTAATCAAGAACTTTGTGTAAAGAAAAGCTGTGTGTGAAAGGACACACATATATATGAGTTTGTTGTGTTTATTTGATTCCTACTGAAATTAAACTTTAGGGCGCCTGGGTGGCTCAGTCAGTTAAGCATCTGCCTCCGGCTCAGGTCACGATCCCAGGGTCCTGGGATCAAGTCCCGCATCCGGCTCCCAGCTCAGCAGGGAGTCTGCTTCTCCCTCTACCCCTACCCCCTGCTTGTGATCTCTCTCACGCTCTCTCTCAAATAAATAAATAAAATCTTTAAAAAAAAATAAATTAAATTTCAAATGTTCAAATTAAGCATGAAATTTTCTAAGTGGCTTGGGTGAAATGCTGTTTAAATTCCTTTCTCTTTCAAATAATAATGTTCTCCAAGAAATCAGATGACTAGAGGGTGGAGTCATGTAGCACAAATCCTCATTAAGGTATACTTGGTTAAGCAAAGACCACCAGGAAAATATTCATGATTTCTTCCATGTCCTTCTCTCTTTCCCACCACCCAAGATCCATAAAATTGTTGTCTTCCACTGAAGAAAATATCACCAGATTTTTTTTTTTTTTTTTTTTTTACCATTTGCCCATAGGAAGAGACTTAAAGTCAGCTTGAAAGGAACTCAATCGTAAATTATATGGAAAACTCCAGGGTATATAGACTGTGGGACTATCTCCGGGGAACAAATCCAGAGTGTTTTCAAAAGATATTCTACATCATATCAAACCTTTCAGGTGTCAGGAGAATTTTCTCTTTTTATTTTAGTCGATGGAAAATTATATTGTTAGAATATGGAGCTTAAGTTTGAATAAGAGGTGGGTTATTAGTTACCAGGCTTCTAGATCATTTAGGCTATTAATAATCACAACCAGTTCACCAGGAACAGAAGATCAGGTTGGAAGAGGCCTTCATGTTCACACACAGAAGCATCAATCAACAGCAAGCCCCTTGGCAGAAAGCGGAACTTCGTGGTGCAGCAGTTAACCTTCACATGGGCGGGGAGGTTGAACATCCTGCATAGTGCTGCCAGGAAATCCCTATTTTATAGTTAGGGGGCTGGCTGGTTGCATATGTAGGATGTCCCATCTCCCCGCCCACTTCATCGAGACACATAGGAGAAACATCACCGCCTCACTGAAGAACCATGAAATCTGCGTGTCACAGAAATACAGATGCTGCGTTGGATGACTAAAAAGGAACTCTGACATATGTATTTAGTAGAGGAGAGGGCACTGGGTGTCATCACCTTGGCTTGGAAAAGGCAGTAGCTCTGGGAGTGGCTCTGTAAGTTCAGGGTCAAGGTCAAATCGATCTGTAAGATCAAGGTCAAGTTAACAGTAAATTTTAAAAATGCCTCAATGTCAGAAGCAAAAGATTTTGGAACAGTAGTACAGAGAATATCCAATAATTCTAAATCAAGTTCAAGTGGGTGGAAACAGAGTCTAATTATCAGAGAAAAATCAAGTTACAAGGAGGTGGGTGTGATTCCAAGGGAGAAAGTTAGTGGCATGTTCCCAAAAGCATTTATAAGATATAATTGATGTTAGATGCAGTATCCAGTCATATCCAGGGAACTCTGTCAAAGGCAAAGTGATAGGAAATATCAAAAGCAGAGTTGCGTTTTCAAAAATACACAGGCAGGAATAAAATGGTAAAGCAAAATCCAGCCAATCCTATGGGCTGGACTCTTCTGCTTCTGAATTCTAGAGGGAGGATATAATCTCAGAATAAAAATAAGTCATTTAAATGGAATAAATACAGCTTTATTTTTAAAATGTACTGTTATACTTAATTTCCCAATTTTCACGGTAGATTGCTAAAAATTTCACTATGGACCCGTATATGGGAAATACCTATAGGAGACTTTGCTGGGAGACAATTCGTTCTGTTAATAATACCAACTTGAGTGACAGCCTGGGATGCCATCTCAAAAGACCCTGGAGTCCTAAAAAGGGTTTATTTGCTATGCAGTCAAATCTAGGTTAAGTTTCCAGTCAACCATCCCTGGCTTTGGCACTCTTTAGTCAGTGGCAAGTGGGCCAATCTTAGCCCAAGGAAAAGGCTAACTCTGGGTTGAAGATTCAATGTATTTGTATCTTATTTTTCACTCAGCAGCACAGACTCTCCCCTGGAATCCTGAATTCAGTGAATGGTTCAGAAATTTGTGGTTTTATGTCTAAGGACCCAAATGTCCATGCAAATTTATGGACAAACTACCATTTATAACATTCCCTTATAATTGCCTGTGGAGTCTGTAGAGATAGTCCCTCTTTCATCACTAATATTGGTAATTTGTGCCTTCTAATTTTATTTCTCCCTCAATCTGCCTAGGAGTTTAGCAGTGTTATTGATCTTTTTTAAAAAAAAAAAAAACCGTTTCATTTCATTGAATTTTTTTCTATTATTGTCCTTCTTCAGTTTCAATGATTTCTGCTTCTATATTTATGACTGCCTTTCTTCTGATACTTTCATTTTAATTTGCCCTTCTTTGTCTAAGACTTTAATATGGAAATTTAGATCATGGTTTTGAGATTTTCTTCTTTTCTAAAATAAACAATGTTAGAAATTTCCCTCTGAGCACTGCCTTAGCACCAACACACAAGTTTTGATGTTTTATTTTAATTTTTATTTAGTTCAAATTATTTCTTAAATGAATCTGAGTCTTCTTCTTTGAAACATGAATTATGTAGAACTGTGTTGTTTAATTTTCAAATACTTGGACTTTTTCAAGATATCTTTTTGTTACTGGTTTTTAGGTTAATTCTGTTAAGGTCAGAGAATAGACATTGCATTATATCAATCATTTTAATTTCTTAAGAATTATTTTATGACCCAGCATATGGGCTTTTCTGGTCTATTTTTTATGGGCTCTTGAAAAACGTGTATTCTTCTATTGTTGGATAGTGTTTTATAAATGTCAATTTAGTCAAGTTCATTGTTAATGCTATTCAGTTTTTTTATCGCTGGCAATTTTCTGCCTACTTTTATCAGTTACTGAGGAAAGGATGTTGAAATCTCGAAGTATAATTGTGATTGTACTTTTGATTTCTTCTTTTCTTTTGCTTCATGAAATTTTTTTGCTTCATGAAATTTGAAATTCTGTTATTATGTACATAAATGTTTAGGATTGTTATATAGCCTTGATAAGTTGACAACTTTATCATTGTAACATGGTCTATGTTATTCCTAGTAATATTATTTGATCTGAAATTTACTTTGATATTAACATAACAACTCCAGTAGTCCTTTGATTAGTGTTTGCATTGTGTGTCCTTTTCTGTCCTTTTACTATATGTTTACCTATATCATCATATTCAAACTTGTAGGGTTCCTTATAGACAGCATATAACTGGGTAATATTTATTTTTGTTCTTTTAAATCCAGCATGGCTGTCTCTTTAAATTGATACAATTTATACTTACACCATTTCCATTTAGTGCAAGTATTGTTTAGTTCGGAATTATGCTTACTATTTTATTGTTTTCTATTTATCTCTTTTTATTCCTTTTTTTTCTTATTTCTGATTTACTTTGGGGTTTATGCATTTTATTTTAGTATTCAATTTTTATTGATCTACTGGATTTTTTACTATATTTCTTCATACAGTTTTTTTTTTTAGTGATTGCTCTCTAGATTAAAATATACATACCTAAAGTTTCACAATTTCCTTACAGTTACTATTTTATCACTTCAAGTGAATATAAAAACCTTATAACCATATAGGTTCCTTTCCTCCTTTTTGTTTTAATTGTAATATGGGGGTAAATCTATACACATGGAGAAACTTCTCAGACAACGTTACAATTTTTAATAGTCACATGTATT
This sequence comes from Phoca vitulina, assembly GCF_004348235.1. Classification (NCBI taxonomy): domain Eukaryota; kingdom Metazoa; phylum Chordata; class Mammalia; order Carnivora; family Phocidae; genus Phoca; species Phoca vitulina. The sequence continues at coordinate 912,337 of NW_022589772.1, read as the reverse complement.
TTAAAGACCTAAGATAAGAAAAATAATGTTTCCCAAATTATTTACCAATTCTGTTCTTCTTCATTCATTCATTCTTGAAGTTTACAAGTTTTCTTGTAGTATAATTTCTTTCTTTCTGAAGAACATCTTTTAGCATTTTTTAGAGCAAGTCTCCTGTCAATCAGTTCATTGTTTCCCCTCATATGAAAATTTCTTTATTTCACAGTCATTTTTTTTGAAGATATTTTCACTGGATGTAGAATTCTGGATTATGATTATACTGCCTTTTGGCCTCCATGATATCTGATGAAAAATTTGAAGTTGTTCAAGCCATTGCTCCTTATACCTAAAAAGTCATTTTTCTCAGCTACTTCAAGATGGTTTCCTTTATCTTTGAAGCATGATTATCTTTGAGTTTAACCATTTGGGTTTTGCAGAACTTCTTAAATCTGTAAATTTGTTTTTCATCAAATATGGGATGTTTTAGACCATTATTTCTTCAAATATTTTTTCTGTATCAATTTTTTCCCCTCCTCAGATTCCAATGGCTCAAATGTTACACATCTACATATTGTTCCATAGGTCCCTATTATATTCATTTATTTTCAATTTTTTTCTCACTCTTCTTCAGTTTGGATAATTTTTATTAATCTACATTCAGTTTTAATGGCTCTTCATCTGTCATCTCCATTTTTTATTAAGACCATACAGTGATTTTCTTCTTTCAGATATTATATATTTTTTCAACTCTAAATTCTCCATTTGGTTCTTTTTATAAATTCTACTTATTTGAGATGTCCTCTTTCTGTTTATTTCAAGAGTTTCCACCCTTCCTTCATTGAGCATGATTATGGTAGCTGCTTTGAAGACTGTAAATTTCTGTCCTGTCCAATTTCTGAATTTAATGTAATGGAAATGTACTTATTTCATTATTGTTTATAATATTTGTTATTGGTTTTTGGTAAATTATAAAATTTAAGGGGATTCCTTTCATCACTATATAATTAAAATTTTAATTAGGAATAGCTTCTGTATTTTATCAAACTATTCTTCAATATCTATTAAAAGGTCATAAAATATCTTTACAAATGTTAATATAAGGTATTATATTGGCAGATTTTTATGATATTGAATTACCCTTGCATCCCTGAAATAGTTTTTGTTTTTACATGGTATTATTCCTTTGACACTTTGCTGAATTCTATTTCTTAATATTTTGTTTGTAACTTTGAATCTATATCAATGAATGTTATTTGTCTCTAGTCTCATTCTTTCAGTGTTTTATAGATTTTGAAATTGACACTATATTATTTTATGAAATGAATCATGGGAACTTTTAAACTTTTCTATGGTCCTTCATCTTTTCAGACATGTTAACTTAATGAGATTACTTACCTTTTTGTTTCTTTTCTAGCTTTGGGATTATTTCTTTTTTTGTTTACTATCTTCTATAAAAGGCAAATACATAAAGAAATACTTACAAATTTATGTTAATGGCCACACAATGTGTAAAGATGTAATTTGTGACAATAACAAAGACAGAAAGAGATATAACAGAGCAAAAATTTGTATACTACTGAAACAAAATTAGTATTAATTAAACCTTGGTTGTTATAATGTTAAGGTTATCATTTTAATTCCCAAGTTAAGAAAAAAATTAAAATAATATACAGAAAAGGAAACAAGAAAAAAATCAAAAGTTACCCTATGAAAATCAATTAATCACAAATAAAGTGAATAACAGAAAAATTTATGAGGAAATGATATGTATCGTATAAAAACAAATAACAAATGTAGAAATAAATTCTTCTGGTAGCTGTAATTATTTTAAATGTACATGGACTAAACTGTCCAGATATAAGGCAAAGATTAACAGGATTGTTAAAAATACATGATGTCAGAATGAGTTAAAAAAGAACCTTCCTGTATATGCTGTCAATAAGACACTCATTTTAGATTCAAAGTCACAAATAGGTTAAAGTAAAAGGATGGAAAAGATATTCTATGCAAATAGTAACCAATAAAAGCTGAGGTGGCTACATTAGTGTCAGACAAAATAGAACTTAAGACAAAAATTGTTATGAGAGACAAAGAAGGACATTATATATTGATGAAAGTGTCAAAGCATCAAGAAGGTATAATAATTTCAACTAAATATGCATCCAACAACAGATACCAAAAATATAGGAAGCAAAACTGACAAAAATGGAAAAAAAGATCTAAAATAATACTTGGAGACATGAATATCCTATTTTCAATAATGAATAGAGCAACTAAACAGGATAAATAAGAAAATAGAGGACTTGAACAATACTATGAATTAACTAATCCCATCAAACATATATAGAACACCCCATCCAACAACAGCAGAAAAAATATTTTTCTGAAGTGCACATGGAACATTCTCTGGGATAGATCATATTCAAAACAAGCATTAAAATTTTTAAGTATTAGCATTCAAAGGATCTTCTCCAAAATGAAATGAAACTAGAAATCAATAACAGAAGAAAACTGATAAATTCATAAATATGTGGAAATTAAACACCACAGTCACTATTAAACAACCAATAGATCAAAGAAGAAATTACAAATGAAATTAGAAAATATTTTGAGAAGAATGAAATGAAAACTTATCAAAACTTATGGGGTACAGCAAATGCAGTGCTCTGACAGAAATTTATAGCTGTAAATGCCTACCTTTAAAAAGAAGGAAGATCCCAAATCAATAGCCTAACTCTAGATCTTAAGGAACTAGAAAAGAAGAACAAACTTAACCCAAACTATCAAAAGAAAGAAAATGGTAAAGATTAAAATGGAGATGAACAAAATAGAGAATAGAAGAAAACAAAAACAGAAAAGTCCAGGACCACATGGCTTCACTGACAAATTTTACCAAACATTTAAAGAATGAACACTGATTCTTATCAAACTCCTACAAAATAGAAGATGTGGGAACACTTGGTAACTCATTCTATTAGACCAGCATTATCCAGATACCAAAGCCAGATAATGACATTACAAGAAAAGACAAGTATAGACCAATATTACTTATAAATATAGATGCAAAAATCCTCAACAAAATACTAGCAAACTAAATATAACATCACAGTATACACCATGCCCAAATGAGATTTATCACAGGAATGCAAAGATGGTTCAACACGTAAAAATCAACCAATGTAATGCATCACATTAATAGAATTAAGGTAAGAAAACCACATGATCATCTCAACTGATGCAAAAAAAAAAAAGCATTTGACGAAATCCATCGCTCTTTTATGATGAAAACACCCAACAAACTAGAAATAGAAGGAAACTTCCTCAACATGATAAAAGGCATTTATGAAAAACCCACAGCTAACATCCTACTTAATTGTGAAAGAATGGAAGATTTTCTTTTCAGATCAAGAAAAAGACAAGATGGCTGTGTTTACTGCTTCCATTCAACAGTGCACTAGAAATCATATATAGAGCACTTAAACAAGAAAGAAAATAAAAGGCAAAGGAAAATTGGAAAAGAAAAAGTAAAATTATCTCCATTCAAAGATGACATGATGTTGTAACAGGAAATCCTAAAAAACCCTCACACACAAAATAGATCTAATAAATGAATGCAGCAAAGTTGCAGTATACAAGATTAACACACAAAAAGCAGTTACAGTTCTACATACTAGCAATGAACTGTCCATAAAGGAAATTTTAAAAAGGATTCTATTTACAAGAGCATAAAAAAAAAATCTCAACTAATAAGAGCATTAGCCATAAAAAGGAATAAAGTACTAATACATACTACAAAATGGTTGAACCTCGAAAACAGTATGTTAGTGAAAGAAGCCAGGCACCTATTGTGTGATTCCATTTACATAAAATATACTGATTAGTTAAATACATAGAGACAAAAAACAGATTAGAGATTTGCAGGGGCTGGGGGAGGGGAGATTGGGGAGTGATTGCTTAATGAATAGTGGTTTCTTTTTGGAATGATGAAATGTTTTGAAACTAGAAAGAAGTGAAGGTTGTATAATATTGTGAATGTACTAAATGCCACAGGACTGTACACTTTTAAATGATTAATGTTATGTAAATTTTATCTCAATAAGAAATAATGTATGTAACACAGAAGGCATTATCATCATCATCGTCATCATTACCATTACTATGGAAAATCATGTTTCCCAAATTTCACTTTCCTTAAAAAACTTCGATTATGAGAGGAAAAAAAAAAAGTAGACTAAAATGTAAAACTAGATGGTTTAATTTGGATAATGTGTTCTTGTCTTCTCTCTTTTCTTTTTCAGATTATGTCTGGCCACTACCTAGATATTTGTGCCCCGTCTGGATTTCTTTGGATGTTTTATTTTCTACAGCGTCCATCATGCACCTCTGCGCTATCTCGCTGGATCGGTATGTAGCAATACGTAATCCTATTGAGCATAGCCGTTTCAATTCGCGGACTAAGGCCATCATGAAGATTGCTATTGTTTGGGCAATTTCAATAGGTAAATAACTTTCTTGGCCATTAGAATTGCAGCGGCTATGCTCAATACTTTCGGATTATGTACTGTGAACAACGTACAGACGTCGACTGGTAACATTTGCGTTTAATCGGGATTCTATTTAAGAATTATTCTTAACCTATATATCTGATATTTAGGTTAACAATAATGAAAGAAATGTAATGTATGTTAATATGTAAATGTAAAGCTTCTATTTATGCTGCTAAATTATTTTATGCATTAGTATGCCAATGAATTCTGCAACACAGATACATAATCTTTGAGATATTTAAAACGATTTGAAGACAAAGATATATGGTAGTCTAAATTTTTTAAATATAGCATTAAAATCTTCCAAAAGATAAATCTATCACAGAGTATTAATCTTAATATTTTTATTCTAATTTCACATCTTCTTGAGTGGAAAAATCAATAGTGTCACATGAATCTTCATGAAGTAAACATGTCTAAATTTATGCTGTTAATTGATCTAAAATATACTATTTTGCCTCTGTTTTTAAATATCTTCTTAGATTCTGCTTATATAAAAAAGAGAAAAAATCCATTTTTTAAAGATTTGGGGGAGGTTGAAGGGAGAGAAATGATCATCTTATTGCTTATGATTGAGATATTCACAAATGCCTTAAAAATGCTAATATTCAAGTCACAAAACTTAACCAATTGGACTGTAAGGGCTTTTACAATCTTTTTTTTTTTTTCCTTTTGTTTCCTCCTCTTCCAGTTGGAACTTATATTTAGTATCTCATTAAATAATTCCTCCTCAGAGTAATGTTTTTATAAAAGATTCTGGTGAAGTTTAGAACAAGATCAAGACATCTATACAGGCTTCACTGATATCATCTGAAGATTTTGATTCTGGGTTTATTGATAAAATAAATTTAAGTTTTAAGATTGTTCTATTGTAGGTGAACACACACAAACAACACACACCTTTGGATAAAAAGCAACAAAACTTCTCCCAGAAAAAAAGTGAATCTATTTACACAGTTTGTCCTACATATTCAAGGGCTCATGGATTTTACTTCCTCCACTCCAAAGAGCTCATCTGAAAAAATGCCAGTTCTTACGGTGCTTACAAAGGAAATATACAGCTAAATTAAATTAGAGTATTAGGGGCATTGGCTTCTAATAATGACAGATGGGCAATCTGCAATGATGTTTGTGTTAAAGACAACAAAAAAGTATGGAAAAAAATACTATTAGCATTGAGAAGCTAATAAGATAGTGAAGAATCCAGAAAAAGACAGAAATCCAGGAAGAATGACTATGACTTTTGGGTCACTTTTGCCAAGGATGCATTTGCAAACCTGAAGATGTGACTGAATGTTGCGAAGCTCATTTCACATTCTCACAAGCAAAGAAGGTCTAAAGCAGAAATACAGAGTATGATAAGGTTCGACCAACTTGAGCTTATTTTTTGGATGCCAAAGACCTGTACACTAGAAATAAGGATGGACTAGGCTTAAACCACTCTTGACGTGAAATTCAGGCCAGGATTAAGTTATGTGTGTAACCAATAAAAATCTGAAGCCTGAAAATTGGATTAAGGTGATTTCATATTTTTCAAGTTTCTGATTTCTCTGATATAAGCAAAAAAAATCACTGTACACTTCAAATTATTTATTTTAATAATTTTTAATTCCAGTAGCTAGAGTACAATGATAAACAGACACATGAAAAGACAAAACAACTTGAATCAGCTATAACATAATAAAAGATAATACAAACAAACTCACTGACACTCAAGGTAGTGGAATTACCAGACATAAACTTTAAAGAACTATTTGTATTCTGTATATGAAAAATATAAGCTGAATTTAAATATTTCAGCAAAAAACTACAAACTACAAACAGGGACATTTAAGATTTGAGAAGCAGTTGGAAAATCTGGAGCTTAGGCATAACACAAAAACCCAAGAACTCAAAGGCAGTTTAGACATAACTAAAAACATTACTGGAGGTCGATTAGAAGAAACAGTGATGAATGAAGCAAGGAGAATTAGAAGAATACAAAAGAGAGAGGAAAGAGTAAGAACAGACATAAAACCTGGGTGGTGCCTTTGGTTAAGCGTTCAGCTCTTGGTTTCAGCTCAGGTCATGATCTAGGGTCATGAGATCAAGCCCTGCATCAGGCTCCACTCTCAGCACGGAGTCTGCTTAAGTTTCTCTCTCCCTCTCCTTTTGTCCCTGCCCCCCATGCATGTGCTCTCAATCTCTCTAAATAAACCTTAAAAACAAAATAAAACGAGACGACTTTTACAAGGTGAGAAAAGAATGGCAGAAGAGCAATATTTGAAGAAATAGTGGCTTTTGGAATTGAAGAAAGACACCGATTCTTACATTGAAAGAACTCAACAAACCTCAAGCAGAATGAATAAGAAGAAATCAACATTTGGACGCCTCATAACATTACAGAAAAAAAGAAAAAAATTGATTTTAAAGAGAAAAAAATAAAGAAATCATCTTCAATAGAATTATGATAAGATGGATGAATATCTTCTCAACAGCAACAAAGAAAAGTAGATGTTGAAATGACAGTGTCGATGTGCTGATAAAAAGTGAATGCTAAATTAAAACCATATACTCAGCAAAATTATATCTCAGGAACTGAAGTGAAATGAAGACTATCTGGCAAGCAAAAGTCAGGAGAACAAGACAAAATCAGACTCCTACTTAAGGAAATCCTAAAGGATGTTCTTAAAACAAAGGAAAATGGTCACAGATGGAAGAATGGAGGTGCAAGAAACAAGAACAATGAAAATGATATATGTTGAATTATTGTGTTGTACACCTGAAACAAATGTAACATTGTGTGTCAACGATACTCAAATTTTTTTTAAAAAAAGAATCACTGGAAAAAAAGAAAATGGTAAATATGTGGTTAAATATGAATAAAAATTGACTGTATAAAACAAAAATAATTATGTCTTCTGAAGTTCAGAATATTTATGGAATTAAAATTCACAAAAAATAGCATGTAAGTAAACAGGTTGAAAGTAAGCTTTATTCATTATCCAGGAGAAAGATAAAAATGATATTTAATATTAAGCTTTGATGAATAAGGTATAACTTGTACATTCAAAGGCAATCACTAATAGAAAAGGAATGTTTAACTTCCAAATTTATAGAGGAATATTATAGAATAAAAAAGCAAATCCAATAGGGGGCAATAAAAGATAGAAAAAGCAACACAGATCAGGTGGGAAAATATAAAAACGCACTAAGATGGCAGAATTGAAACCAAATGTATCAGTAATTATACTAATTGAAAATGGAACTCAATATTCTAAGATTGTCAGACAGGATTTGAAAAAATAATCCAACTATGTGTTTACAAGAGGCATATATAAATCATAAGGAAAGTGAGAAATAAAAATAGGTACTCCACACGAACAGTAACTGACAGAAAAATTGTGTAGCTTTATTAATAATCTGACAGATTTATAGAGGACTTTTCAGCAAAAAAATTTTTTTAAAAAGTTTATTTCATAATGATAAAAGATTTAATTCATCTGAAAGACATAGCATAATGAACTTGTATGTGTATAATAATATGACTTCAACATTACTAAATCAAAAATGGACAGAACTATAAAAACAGACAAATCTACAATCATGGTGTGAAATTTTAAACATACCTTTTTCAATAATTGTATGAGAAGAATGAACAAAGCAGAACTCAGTAACAAGTGAAAAATATACATTCCCAGCATTTGAACAAGAATATTTATCCAAATTGACCATATATTTGGCTATAAATCAATTCTCATTAAATTCCAAACTGTTGGAATCATAAAGTACATATTCTTTGGCTGAAATACAAATGAGATAGAAATGTTTATCAAAAGATAACTAGGGGCACCCGGGTGGCTCAGTCGTTAAGCGTCTGCCTTCGGCTCAGGTCATGATCCCAGGGTCCTGGGATCGAGCCCCGCATTGGGCTCCCTGCTCTGCGGGAAGCCTGCTTCTCCCTCTCCCCTTCCCCCTGCCTGTGTTCCTTCTCTCGCTGTATCTCTCTCTGTCAAATAAATAAATAAAATATTTTTAAAAAGATAACTAGAAAATCTCCATATATTTGGAAATTAAGAAATTACTTTCCAACAAACTTTGACCCAGTAATTTAAAATCCATTGATAATTCTTCCCTAAATCATTTATTATTATGTGATTATAGAATGATAATTTTTCTTACTTTATCATTCTTTCTTCCTCTCTTAGTTAGCATTATACTGTAAGGAAGAGTTTTCCCTCCCACCCTTTGTCATTTATTTATTCATATTGGTAAAAACTTTTGAATTCTGTTGTAATCAATATAACTTAAGTCATTGCTGTACTTAATTATTTTGATGCTCAAATTGTCCTAGATTATTTCATGAGAACTCCTTTTAATATGTACCATCAGTTTTTGAGCACTTACTTTCTGGCATGAATGATGCCAGATTCACCTTTTACTTTCCATGCCCCAGTTCTGCAATCACTCCTCTCATATAAGGAACTTGTGTTCTTTTTAGTGGTCAACTGTTTTATAAAACCAGATATGGAATCTAGGTATGCTCATTGCTACTAGGACATTTTTGCTTCTATGTGTCTATGCCTTTAATCCCAATCCAGTAACACAGGATTCTTCTGTTAATTTCCTAATTCTTTATTATTCCTCATTTTTCTCACAGTGAGCAACTGGGTCCCCAAAAAGCATCAATATATTTATTTACTTATTACTTATATTTTTAAATCCTACAATACAACAAATTCATTTCAGAATTTCTATCCTCATATCAGTACAATAAATAAAACACTATTTTAAAATTGTTATTGCAATTTTTTTTTGTCTTTACAATGTTTCCCACCAAGGGTATATAGCCAAAGCATTGTGTTCAAAATGCTAGGATTAGTTTGAATTTTTTTCTTCTATGTGGTTCTGTTACCAATTGTTTACTGTTAGGCACTTTTTGGTTTCTGTATACACTCAATATTGATTTACCCCACATTGTTGACTTTATTTTTTAATATGTTAAACCTTAATATCAAGTTCCATACCATATGATTTCACTCATATGTGGAATTTAAGAAACAAAACAACCAAGCAAAGGAAGAAAATGAGAGAGAGAGAGTCAAAGCAAGAAACAGACTTAATTATAGAGAACAATCTGATGGATACCAGGGAGGGGGGAAAAGGGAGGATGGGTTGAATAGGTGGTGGAAATTCAGGAGTGCATTGTGATGAGCACAGGTGACATATGGAAGTGTGGAATCACCATATTGTACACCTGAAACTAGTATAACACTGTATGTTAACTAACTAGAATTAAAATAAAGACAAAAAATATATTATGTTCCAAAAGTCAAAACTACACAAATAGTATACCCAGAGACATGTCAGTCTTTCTTCTATCTCTTGGTTAACCCATTCACTAATTTCTGGAGTATATTGCTGGAGTTTATTTTTGCAAAAAAAAACAAAAAACACATATATTGTTTTTCTTTTCTTAGATAAAAGATAAAATACTACATACATTAACATGTTGACGTTTTTCACTTGATAGTATGTCCTGGAACCATTCTCTATCAACTCACGGCAAGATGGTAGATGTAAACCCAAATATCATATAAATGGCCAAAACACTGCATTTAAAATCCAAATTCCTTCTATTTTTTACATCTGCTAGTACTGCACTGGGTAGATACATCATAATTTATTTAACCAATCTCCTATGTAGTATGAACATTTGAAGTTGTTTCTGATATTTTGCAATTACCAATAATGCCACCAAAAATCATTTGCATACCACTCTGCATACCTCTCACTCTGTATATGTTTTATACTTTTGGAAATTTAATTTCAACAAAAATTCCTAACAGAAATTCCTAATTTATCAAGAGTAAATGTATACATAACGATTAGTAAGGGGTCGAACAATTTTTCATTCCTGCTAGCAATGTAAGAGAGCCTGTTTCCCCAAAGCCTTGTTAAAAGGTACCTCTTCAAACTTCTAAAATTTTGCCACTCTAATAAGTGAGAAATACCAATTCAGTGCAGTTTCAATTTGCACCTACTTTGTTATGAAAGAAGTTGAGCTTGTTTTCACACACTTAAGTGCCATTGCTAAATTAGTTTTTTGCAAAAAAGTGTACCTTTTGCTCATTTTTCTGTTTTTTAACCCTTTTCTTTCTTAATTTCAATAGCTCTTGATACATCACAGATAATAAACATTTTACATGTTATAAATGAAAATATTTTTTCTGTGTTTACTATTTGCTATTGCTTATGGTGCTTCCGCCATGCAGAATTTTCTTTTTTGCAGTTCATTTTATCAGTCAGATTCCATTTCTATATTGAGTGATTGTTATAAATTCTTGCCCCACACTCAGGTTAGACAGTAAATCACACATATTTACCTCATTTTTCACATTTAGATCTCTGATCCATTTGGAGTTTATTTTTATGTGTGATGAGATATGCATTCAGTTTTATCTTCCTCCAAATAATCATTCAGTTGCCTCATGCTGTTTATTTAAAAAGTTTATATAGTCTGTAATTCACAATGCCACTTTTATAGTATATTTAATTTTCTTCCATATCTGAGCCTATTTCTGAAGTTTACATTATATTCCAATAGTGTGTCCATTCATGTGCCAGTTCTCCACTGTTTTAATTATGAAATTTTCACAATAAATTTTGTCATCTGATATGGTTCATTTTCACTCATAACTCTTATCTTTTAGAGCTGGAATGTTTAATTTTCCATATGAGCTTTAACATTAACTTTCCTAGTCCCATTTTAAAATCCTGTTTGTATTTTGATAGGGGTCTCTTTAAATTTATAAAATAATCTAGGAAGAAGTTAACTGAATTCTAAAAAAAATATTTTCTCTAATCTACATACTAATTTAAATTATGGCCAGTCTTTCTCTTAGGCTTTACAGCCAAGCTTATCATATGGTCACTTTCATGTCTTCCTTGTTGCCATTTATGAGTCATCTCATAAGAATTAATTTTGTAGTTCTATCACTCTACTAAAACTGTTCTCTGTAAGTTTATTAGTGACTTCTTAATTGTGTAATTCATCAGTTCTTAAACTTTTTGGTCTCAGGATCTCTTTACACACTTAAACTATTGAAGACCCCAATGAGCTTTTGTTTCTATGAGTTTATTGATATTTATTGTCCTAGAAATTAAAATTGAGAACATTTTATTTATGTATGGATTTATTTAAAAAACAAGAAACCTATTATATGCTAACATAAATAACATAGCTTTATGAAAAATCGCTACATTTTCCAAAAAAAAAGTGAAGTTAATGAAGAGTGACATTTTCTTAGACTTTTAAAAATCTGTTTGTCATCGGGTGTAATAGAAGACAGCAAGTTTCTCATCTCTGCTTCTGCATCTTTTCTGTCTCAATGAGTTGCTTTGGCTGAATTATGTGAAGAAAATACTTATCCTCAGATAGGTAGTTTCAATACAGGAAAGTATTTTAATAATGTTTTCAGATAATAGTGGACATTTTCTTTGATATTCACTAAAACCCAGCAAGTTTTTTTGTTTTTTAAATTCAGTTGCAATATGTAATTGGAAACCATATCACTGATTTTTTCATATGCTGTTACATTAAAATCCACTAATCTGTCTTGCACTTTGATATTTTATCTATGCATTATCTTGTAACGTCAAGCATAGGTCATTCAGAAAATATTGGTTCCCTGGGGGGTGGGAGGGATGGGGTGGCTGGGTGATAGACATTGGGGAGGGTATGTGCTATGGTGAACGCTGTGAATTGTGCAAGACTGTTGAATCACAGATCCGTACCTCTGAAACAAGTAATACATTATATGTTAAAAAAAAAAAAAGAAGAAGAAGATAGCAGGAGGGGAAGAATGAAGGGGGGGAAATCGGAGGGGGAGACGAACCATGAGAGACTATGGACTCTGAAAAACAAAGTGAGGGTTCTAGAGGGGAGGGGGGTGGAAGGATGGGTTACCCTAGTGATGGGTATTAAAGAGGGCACGTTCTGCATGGAGCACTGGGTGTTATACGCAAACAATGAATCATGGTACACTACATCTAAAACTAATGATGTAATGTATGGTGATTAACATAACCTAATAAAAAAAAGTATCTCAAAAAAAAAGAAAATATTGGTTCCCTGAGTTATGCAGATTTCCCAAATGTTAATACAGTATCAAAAAATCACATGCATTAATAATCCCTACCAATCTTGTCAGAAAAGTCTCTAAATAACAGAGAAGTGTCAAACTCCCAGGGGTGTGTACAAGTTTTCCAAAGTTCCAATATTCACTTGCAATCTCAAATTTTATCATTAGAGGTAAATGCCATCTGTCTTTTTCCTTGACCTGTCGGGTTCAACACATCCATTTTTAAGAACATACCTGCCAAATATCCAAGTATGAATAATGTCGGTGTGTCTGGCAGTCATTCTTTCAAGGAAAAATGTTATTCCATGGCAAAAGGGTCCGGGACATCCTCGAACTCTAACAACTGCTTAAGTGCTTTTCCTCAAAGTAACCACCTTATATCAGTATGCAGAGGTGCTTTTATGCATACTTTCATTTCATCACATGGATTATTAAAAGAGTCAAAATTTAGTAAAATTAATATTTTTTACTGCTTCACTAAAGACATTCTTGGGTAAAACTGGCCTTTTTTCCTTGAAAGTGTGTGGTGGTGAACAAAACAATGATTACCTGTACAATTTGGTGTCAGTAGCCTGATTCATGCTAAGGCACCAGCAGTTCTACCCACTATTATTTTGCACATCGCTAAAAATGTAAACACAGTAAAAACAGCAAATAACACAGTAAGATTAGTACAGAAGTAGTTTTGATTTCACAATACCACTCTAAGTGTCTTAGAGACATCCAGGTATCCATGGGCCATACTTTTTAAGAGCTGTGTTTCCAACTTTAGCTTCTTCGGCGGCACTTGAAACTGTTGACAATGATTTCCTCATAATTCTCTCTTCCTCTGCAAGCTATGACATCATTTTTCTTTGGTTTTCTTCACTCTTATCTTTCTGTCTGCTCTTATTTATTATAAATCTCTTCATTTTCTGCTTTACTCTCACTCTTCCCCAAGAGTCTATTCTTTCCAGTTGCTTATACAGTTTTCCTGGTTTACATCATCCACAGAAAAAAAAAACCAAAATCTATCTACTGATGACTCTTAAGTAAACATTTCTATTTCTATCCAGATTATATCCATATCTCTAGTTTCGGATGTACAGGGGTATAGAGATGAATGTTGGAGATGTATCTCAAATGCCATCTTGCCAAGTTGCACTCAAAACCTTCCCCTACCTCCAGTTTTTCTTCCTCTCACATTTCTGTTTCTCAGGTGAACAGCAACAGCCTCTCCCATTTACCCAAAAAGGAACCTGAGAATCATTTAGAATTCTTCTCTTTCTCCCCATGGCAAATGAACACAACCTGTCCTCAATATTCCTTAATATTTCTCCTTAATATTTTTCACATTCCAGCCTCTCCATTTCCTCATTTGCTTTCTTAATTTAAGCCTTCGTTGTTTTTTTTAATTTAAATTCAAGTTAGTTAACATATAGTGTATTATTAGTTTCAGGGTAGAATTTAGTGGTTCATTAGTTGCATATAACACCCAGTGCTCATTACATCAAGTGCCCTCCTTAATGTCCATCAGCCAGTTACCCCATCCCCCCACCCATTAAGCCTTTATTGTTAATCATTTATGCATCCATACCTCCTTCTCTCCTACCTCTGTGAAAGGAATGGTTCTCATCATACCCAAGACCCATCTTCACTTCCTTAAGTGAGCCAGGTACACCCATGACAACAAGAACAATAGTTCTCTCCAAATCTCCACGTTCAATTACTCAGAGAATTCCTTCAAACATGGCTTTTTTAAAAATCATTTTCTCTGTGCCTTCTTTATTTTCTGCCTTGAGTTTTGAACCATCTTGGTTTTCACATGTTGGCTCACCCTTCTCCTTTGGCCAGGGCCATTTTCCATTGCCACATGAAATTCCCTACCACATTAGTGATTTAGTTATTTCGATACTCAGTAAGGTACTGCTTTAAGGAATTTTGTCCACCTTCATGACTCATTAGTAGCCATAGTTCACAAAGTCAACCCATGACTTCAGAATATCTCCTCTATCTCTTCTTGCAACATCTTCAATATAATTTCACCTTAGGTCAGTGGTTCTGACCTATGTCTATGAATAAAATTCATGATATCCATAAACTTGAGAACTTTTAAAAGATTTTAAGTGCAATGTATACAGTAAAGTACACAAATCTTCAGTGTATAGCTTGTTGAATTTTTACAGATGTATACACCACTGTAATGAACACACAGGAGAAGATGTAGAACATTCCAAATATCCAGAGGACTTTCTATTGGCCCTTTTCTGTAATCTCCTATGGGTAACCAATATTCTGACTTCTATAACCATAGATTAGTTTTGCCTGTTTGGAACATCATATAAATGGAAGCACATGATATCTACTCTTTTATGTACTCTTTTCAGTCTGATTTCTTTCAATCAATATTGTATCTATATGATCCCTCCATGCTGTTGCATTTATCAGTAGTTAGTTCTTCATTGTCACATAGTGTTCCATTATATAAACATTAAAAAAATTAATTTACCTTGTTAATGTTGGTGAACACTTGGTTTGTTTCCAGTGTTTGGCTATTATAAAGTTGCAAAGACCCTGAGTGTCCATGATTTTGGTGGATAAAAACATTCATTTCTGTTGTTCTTTTACCCAAAAGAGAAATCTGATGATCACTTTAGACTTATTCAGTATGTACTGTCAAAGATTTTTCCAAATTGGTTGTGTCCATTCACAAAACCATCCACAATATAAGAGATGAAAGAAATGTAAGAAATGTAAGAAAAAAAATAAAGTTTTTGCCAAAAATTAGTATTGTCAGTCTTAATTACGGGCCAACACACATTTTCTATTAGAACCAGGCAGTAAACATTTTAGGATTTATAGGCCATATGTGATCTCTGATGCATATGTTTTTAACAATCTTTTTAAAATGTAAAATAATTCGTAGTCAACACAAATACAGGCTGTAGGCCAGATTGTGCCTGTGAGTCACAGTTTGCCAAACTCTGATCCTAATAATTAAATTATGTTCTGGTAAGTATGTAGTGATGATCTCATTTTAGTATTTATTTTCATATCGATAATGAATTATAATGTTGAACACTTTTTCTTACGTTTTTGATGTAGTTGGATGTCTTCTTTTATATCCTTTGTGATGTATCTTTTCTACCCATTTGCCTGTTTTGAATTTATCTGTCCTTTAAAAACTAATTTCTAGAGGTCTTTTTTACATTCTAAATGAGTCCTTTGCTGAAAATATATCTTCAGAATATTTTCTCCCAGTCTGTGCCTAGCTTTTTACTCTTTTAATGAATTTCACTTTGTCAGTGTTTACTTTAGTAGTCAGAGATTTTTTTAAAAAAAAATTTTTTTTTAAAGATTTTATTTATTTGCAAGAGAGAGAATGAGAGACAGAAAGCATGAGAGGGAGGAGGGTCAGAGGGAGAAGCAGACTCCCTGCTGAGCAGGGAGCCCGATGTGGGACTCGATCCCGGGACTCCAGGATCATGACCTGAGCCAAAGGCAGTCGCCTAACCAACTGAGCCACCCAGGCGCCCAGTAGTCAGAGATTTTTATGTCCAGTTTAAGAAAAACTTTTCTATCGTAAGTTCAAGAGGATAAGCCCCTCTGGTTTTGGTTTTGCTTTGTTTTTTCTTAATAGCTTGATGATCTCAGCTTTCACATTTAGGTCTAATAGCCATCTCACCTTAATTCTTGTAAAGATTGGACTTTCTTTCCCATGTGAATGTCTAATTGATTCAACACCACTTATTAAAAAGATTATTCTCAGGGGGCCTGGGTGGCTCAGTTGGTTAAGTGTCTGCCTTCAGCTCAGGTCTTGAGATCAAGCCCCGCATCAGGCCCCCTGCTCAGCAGGGAGTCTGCTTGTCCCTCTCCCTCTGCCCCTCCCCCTACTTGTGCTTTCTTTCTCCCTCAAATAAATAAAATCTTTTTAAAAAAGTAAAAAATAAGGTTATCCTCATCCATTGAATTAGAATGGAATCATTCTCATAAGTGAGGTGACCTTATGTACATTGTTTCTACTCGGCTATCTGTTCTGTTCTATTGGTCCAGTATTCTTTCCTGGTACCAATATTAGGATGTCCTAATTATTGTAGCTTCATACTAAGTCTTGATATCTAATGGAGTAAGTCCTTCAGCTGTGCTCTTTGTCAAAACTATCCAGGCTATCCTAAGGCTTTTTCATTTTCATATAAGATTCAAATTACCTTGTCAATCTTCTAAATAAAACATTCTGGTTTTTTTTATTTTTTTATTAATATGTAATGTATTATTTGTTTCAGGGGTACAGGTCTGTGATTAATCAGTCTTACATAATTCACAGTGCTCACCATAGCACATACCCTCCCCAGTGTCCATCACCCAGCCACCCCATTCCTCCCACCCCCCTCCACTCCAGCAACCCTCAGTTTGTTTCCTGAGATTAAGAGTCTCTTATGGTTTGTCTCCCTCTCCAGTTTCGTCTTGCTTCATTTTTCCCTCCCTTCCCCTATGATCCTCTGTCTTGTTTCTCAAATTCCTCAGATCAGTGAGATCATACGATACCTGTCTTTCTCTGACTGGCTTATTTCACTTAGCATAATACCCTCTAGTTCCATCCATGTTGTTGCAAACGGCAAGATTTCATTCTTTTTGATGGCTGAATAATATTCCTGTGTGTGTGTGTGTGTGTGTGTACACACCCACATCTTCTTTATCCATTCATCTGTTGGTGGACATCTAGGCTCTTTCCATAGTTTGGCTATTGTGGACAATGCTGCTATAAACACTGGGGTGTGTGTGCCCCTTCGGATCACTACATTTGTATCTTTGAGTTAAATACTCAGTAGTGCAATTGCTGGGTCATAGGGTAGCTCTATTTTCAACATTTTGAGGAACCTCCATACTGTTTTCCAGAGTGGCTGCACCAGCTTGCATTTCCACCAACAGCGTAGAGGGTCCCCCTTTCTCTACATCCTCGCCAACATCTGTCACTTCCTGACTTGTTAATTTTAGCCATTCTGACTGGTGTGAAGTGATATCTCATTGAGGTTTTGCTTTGGATTTCCCTGATGCCGAGTGATGTTGAGCACTTTTTCATGTGTCTGTTGGCCATTTGGACGTCTTCTTTGCAGAAATGTCTGTTCATGTCTTCTGCTCATTTCTTGATTGGATTATTTGTTCTTTGGGTGTTGAGTTTGATAAGTTCTTTATAGATTTTGGATACTAGCCCTTTATCTGATATGTCATTTACAAATATCTTCTCCCATTCTGTCAGTTGTCTTTTGGTTTAGTTGACTGTTTCCTTTGCTGTACAAAAGCTTTTTATCTTGATGAGGTCCCAATAGTTCATTTTTGCCCTTGCTTCCCTTGCCTTTGGCGATGTTTCTAGGAAGAAGTTGCTGTGGCTGAGGTCGAAGAGGTTGCTGCCTGTGTTCTTCTTAGGATTTTGATGGATTCCTGTCTCACATTTAGGTCTTTCATCCATTTTGAGTCTATTTTTGTGTGTGGTGTAAGGAAAGGGTCCAGTTTCATTCTTCTGCTTGTGGCTGTCCAATTTTCCCAACACCATTTATTGAAGAGACTGTCTTTTTTCCATTGGACATTCTTTCCTGCTTTGTTGAAGATTACTTGACTGTAGAGTTGAGGGTCCATTTCTGGGTTCTCTATTCTGTTCCATTGATCTATGTGTCTGTTTTTGTGCCAGTACCATACTGTCTTGATGATTACAGCTTTGTAATAGAGCTTGAAGTCAGGAATTGTGATGCCCCCAGCTTTGCTTTTCTTTTTCAACATTCCTCTGGCTATTTGGGGTCTTTTCTGGTTCCATACAAATTTTAGGATTAATTGTTCCATTTCTTTAAAAAAAAGTTGATGGTATTTTGATAGGGATTGCATTAAATGTGTAGATTGCTCTAGGTAGCATAGACATTTTCACAGTATTTGTTCTTCCAATCCATGGAAGAACATTTGTCCATTTCTTTGTGTCTTCCTCTATTTCTTTCATGAGTATTCTATAGTTTTCTGAGTACAGATCCTTTGCCTCTTTGGTTAGATTTATTCCTAGGTATCTTATGGTTTGGGGTGCAATTGTAAATGGGATCGACTCCTTGATTTCTCTTTCTTCTGTCTTGTTATTGGTGTATAGAAATGCACTAAAGATAGCCTAAGTGGTTTAAACCAGTCAGGTGAGAATTGAAGTTTTAACAATATTCTGACTTCCAGAATATTCCTCCATATACTTAGGCTTTTTTTTTTTAATTTTAATTTTTATTTTTTTTAAAGATTTATTTATTTATTTATTTATTTGACAGAGAGAGAGAGAGAGATCACAAGTAGGCAGACAGGCAGGCAGAGGGAGTGGGAGAAGCAGGCTCCCTGCTGAGCACAGAGCCCAACGTGGGGCTCGATCCCAGGACCCTGGGATCATGACCTGAGCCGAAAGGCAGATGCTTAACCATCTGAGCCACCCAGGCGTCCCATACTTAGGCTATCTTTAATTGCTTTGTTATGTTTCGTAGTTTTTGGTTTAGAAGTTTTTCATATCTTTGTTAGATTTATCCCTAGGTGTTTAATTTCCTACAATGCTAATTGTAAACAGTATTGGTATTTTAAAACTTTATTTCCACATGTTTGTTGATAGTATATAACAATACATTTGATTTTTTGTGTATTTACTCTGTGCCAAGACAGCTGGCTAAATTATTTAGCATTTCTAAGAGTTTAATAGATTCATTGGAATTTTTTTACATATCCAATAATTTTATGATGACAAAATTTATTTAATCTTCTCTTAATACATTCTTTAATTTCTTGTTCTTGTTTAATTACACTGATAAAACTTGAGAAATAATGTTTTCTAACAGAAATGGAGGTAATGGACATCTTTTTTATTTTTCCTGAGTGGAATAGTGGAAAAATGTTCAATAGTTCAACATTAAGAATGATGTTTGTTAGTTGTAGATTTTGTGAAACACCTCTCATCAAATTAAGGAAGTTTCCTTTTATTCTATATTTGCTGAGACTTTCATCATAAACAGGCGTGAATTTTATCAAATCCTTTTTCTGTATCTATTGGGATCGTTATAAGAATTCTTCCTTTCTCCTGTTAGCATGGTAAATTATATAAATTTTTGAATTGTGATCGATCTCACATTTCTAGAATAAATCCCACTTGATATTGGGTTCTTTCTTTTTTTCTATATCATTGAATTCTTTTTGATAGTATTTTAGTTAGGGTTTTTGCATCTATTCTCATTTCAAGTTTAAAATTGTATATGGTGTGAGGTAAGAGAAAAGATTCATTTTTATGTACATGTCTATTAATACTTCCAGCACAACTTATTAAACTTATTATTTCTGCATTGAAATGTTATATCACCTGTGTCAAAAGTCAACTGACCATATATGTTTTGGTTTATTTATGGACTTTCTATTCTGCTTAAGTGATCAATATGTCTATATGCAGTTTCACAGTGTCTTAATAATGTAGCTATAGTAAATATCAAAATTATATAGTGTGAGTTCTCTCATTTTGCTCATCTTCAAAACTGTTCAGGCTATTCTAGGTCTTTTGCATTTCCATATAAACCATAGAATTGCATGATAAAATTTTACAAAAAGTCCAGGTGAAATTTGGGTTGAGATTGCATTAAATCAATAAATCAATTTGGGGAGAATTAACATCTCATCAATGTTGAGCAATATGATCCCTGAACATGGTATATTTAATGTCACTTAGCATTGTTTTGTGGGTCACATTCTTGCACATATTTTTAAATTTTAAAAATTTTTTATCCTCCTTATTTTCAAAATTTCAGCATCTAATTGTTCATTCTTATTATGCAGAAATACAATTGATTTTATACTATAAAATAACTAAACATATCTAATATTTCTAGTAGCTTTCTGTATATTTATTTGTTGGTTTTTTGCATGAACTGGCACTTCCAGTACAATGTTAAATAAAATGAGTGGTAAAGGCAGACAAACTTGCTTCATTCTTTTACTGGGGAAAAGGCCTTCAGTCATTCACAATTAAGTACAATGGTAGCTATAGTTTTTAGTTTATTTGCTTGTTGTCTGCTTATTTTGGTAGATGACTTTTATCAGGTTGAGGAAGTTCCCATCCATTCCTAATTTGTTGAGAGTTGTTATCATGAATAGATACTCAATTTTTTAAGGGTTTTTTTTTTTTTTTTTTTGTATTTATGAGGTGATTGTATGACTTTTCTTCTTTAAGCTCTTGATATGGAAAATCATATCAATTGCATTTTGAGTGCAGATGAATCCTCTAGTCCTAGAATAAATGCCATTTGGTCATGATTCCTTAACTCTTTGTTTATTGGTGGATTCAAGTTGCTAAAATTCTGTTTAAAATTTATGCATCTATGTTCATGAAGGGCATTGATCTGTCATTTTCCTGTTATCTATTTGTCAAATTTTGGAATTAAAGTAATATTGGCCTCATGAAATGGGTTAGGAAGTATTACTTCTTTTGTTTTTAGGAAGAATTTAGAATTAGAATGACAGATAGAATGCTAGAATTCACCACTGAAATCATTCAGGCCTGGAGTTTTAACTGTGGGAAGATTTTGAATTGCAGTACCAATTTCTTCAAAGGATATATAGCTATTTGGGTTTTCTATAACTTCTAGTGTGAGCTTTGATAATTTTGTGTCTTTTAAAGATTTGGTCCATTTCATCAAAGTTGTCAAATATATTGACTTTAAGTTTTTCGCACATTATTATCTCTTAATATATAGGAGATCTGTAGTGCATTCCCTTATTTCATTACTGATATTTGTAGTTTGTATCTTCTCTGTTTTTCTTGATCAATCTGACTAGATTTTTATCAACTCTAGCAATTTGTTATGTCATTGATTTATTTCTACATATTTGAATGATTTATATTTACGTTCTTCTGCTTTACTTTGGGTTCAATTTGCTATTCTTTGTCTAGTTCCTTAAGGTAAAAACATAGGTCATTGATTTAAGACCTTTCTCCTTTACTAATATAAAATTTTAAAGCAGTGTTTTTCCCTGCAGGCACCACTGTAGCTTCATTCCATACATTTTGAGATGGTGTGTTTTCATTTTCATTCATTTAAAAATATAATTTCTCTTGTGATTTGTCTTTTGAACCATGATTTATTCAGAAATGTACTGTTTAGTTTCCAAATATCTGAGGACTTTATATACTGTTACCAATTTTAATTTAATGAAATCATCATCAAAAAATGTATTTTAGGGGTGCCTGAGTGGCTCAGATGGTTGAGCCTCTGCCTTCGGCTCAGGTCATGATCCCAGGGTCCTGGGATCGAGCCCCACATTGGGCTCCTGGCTCAGCAGGGAGTCTGCTTCTCCCTCTCCCTCTGCCTCTCCCCCTGCTCATGCTCTCTCTCTCTCTTTCTCTTTCTGTATCTCTGTGTCTCAAATGAATAAATAAAATCTAAAAAAAAAGAAAAGGTATTTTATACTATTTTAATTCATAAAGCAATTGATCATTATTGAAGTGGAGAATATGACCTACATTGCCAAATGTCCTAAGTGTCCTTCAGAAAAAAAATGTATTCTACTATTTTTGGATGGATTATTACCTACATATTAATAGTACATGTTGGTTGAATGTGTTTAAGTCCTCTTTATTTTTTTTCTGCTTGTTCCATGAGTTACTGATTGAGGGGTATTGAATTCTCTGACTATATCAGATTTTTCTATTTCTACTTTCAGCTCTCAGTTTTACTCAGTGTATTTTTACCCCATATCATCAGGTGCACAATTAGAATGCATATGAACTTTTGATAAATTGAGATAGTGTAATACTAATATAAACACATCAGCTTTCTTTGCTTGGTATTAGCATAATATAACTTTTACCATGCCTTACTTTCCTGTAATTGAGCTATAATTCACATAAATTCATCCTTTCAAAGGGCAAAATTCAGAAGTTGTAATTTCAAGTTAATTTTTGTGAATGTTGTAAGGTTAGGGTACAATTTCATTCTTCTGCATATGAATATCCAGTTTTCCCAGTACCATTTCTTGAACAGACTACCCTTTTCCCCATTGAGTATTCTTGGCTCCCTTGTCAAATATTAGTTGAGTATATATGCATGTGTTTATTTCTGGGGCTTTTGATTATGTTCCTTTGGTCTATGTGTCTGTTTTTAGGCCAGTACCATAATGCCTTGACTACAATAGCTTTGTAGTGTGGTTTAAAATCAGGAAGTGTTATGCCTCCAGCTTTGTTCTTTCTAAAATTACTTTGGCTGTTTGGTGTCTTTTCTGGTTTCATACAAATTTTAGGATTGTCTTCTCTATGTCTATGAAAAGTACCATTCAGATTTGGATAGGAATTTCACAGAATCTATAGATGGCTTTGGATAATATGGGCATTTTAACAATATTAATTCTTCCAATCCATGAACACACATATCTTTCCATTTATTTGTGTCTTCTTCAATTTCTTTCACCAGAGTTTTACAGCTTTCAGTGCACAGATCTTTCATCAATTAGTTACACTTACTTCTAAGTGTTTTATTGTTTTTTTAATTTAATTTTATTTTATTATGTTATGTTAGTCACCATACAGTACATCATTAGTTTTTGATGTAGTGTTTTATTGTTTTGATACTACTGTAAATGGGATTTTTTTTCTTTATTTCTTCTTCAAATAGTTTGTTAGTGTATAAAAATGCAACTGATTTCTGTATGTTGATTTTTGTATCCTGAAACTTTATTAAATTAGTTTAATTCATTCTAATAGTTTTTTTGGTGTAGTCTTTAGAATTTTCTATAAATACAATCATGTCAGCTGTAAAAAGAGACAATTTTACTTTTTCCTTTCAGATTTGGATTCCTTTTATTTATTTTCATTGCCTAATTGCTCTGGCTAGGACTTTCAGTGCTATGTTGAATAAGAGTAGTAAGAGTATGCATCTTTGTCTTGTTTCTGATCTTAGAGGAAAGTTTTCAACATTTTACCATTGAGTACATTAGCTTGGGCTTGCTATAGATGGTTTTTATTATATTGAGATACATTCCTTCTATACACAATTTGTTGAGAGTTTTTATCATGAAAGAATGTTGAATTCCATAAAATGCTTTTTCTGCATTTTTTTCTTTTATCTCTATTGGGATAATCATATGGTTTTTACCTTTCATTCTATTAATGTGGCATAATACATTGATTAATTTGCATATGTTAAAGTATTTTTGCATACCAAGGATAAATTCCACATGATCATGGTGTATGTTCCTTTTATTGTGCTGTTGAATTTAGTTTGCTAGTACTTTGTTGAGGACTTTTGCATATATATTCATCAAGGCTATTGATCTGTAGTTTTCTTTTCCTGTAGTGTCCTTATATGGCTTTGGTATCAGGGTAATGCTAGCCTCATAACATAAGTTTGGGAGTGGTCCTTCCTTTCAAGTTTTTGGAAGCATTTGGGAAAGATTGGCAGGATAAAAACAATACAAGAACAAAAATGTCTAGTTTGTACAATATAAATATTGCTATTCTGACTTTCTTTTGACACTTATTTGCATGATTAATGTTTCTCCACCTCTTCACTTTCAATCTGCAGGTGTCTTTATGTCTAAAATGAGTCCCTTGTAGGCAGCACATAGATGGGCCTTGTTTTTTTTAATCCATTCTGACACCCTATGTCTTTTGATTGGAGTGTTCAGTCTATTTACATTCAGAGTAATTATTGATAGGTATGTATTTATTGCCATTTTATTACTTGTTTTGTCATTGTTTCTGGAGATTTTTCCTGATCCTTTCTTGTCTTTTTCACTTTTGGTCTCTCCTTTCCACTCAAAGAGTCCCCTTTAATATTTCTTGCAGGGCTGGTTTAGTGGTCACAAACTCCTTTAGTTTTTGTTTTTCTGGGAAACTCTTTATGTCTCCTTCTATTCTGAATGATAGCCTTGTTGGATAGAGGATTCTTGGCTGCAGATTTTTCCCATTCAGCACTTTGAATAACATATCATGCCACTCCCTTCTGGCTTGCCAAGTTTCTGTTGAGAAATCTCCAGCTAGCCTTATGAGTTTTCCCTGGTAAGTTAAGGCCTTCTTTTGTCTAGTTGTTTTTAAGATTTTTCTGTATCATTTTGTTTTGCAAATGTAATTACAATGTGTCTTGGCATGGCCCTGCTTTTGTTGATTTTGATTGGAGTTCTCTGTGCCTCCTGGATCTGGATGTCTGTGTTATTCTTCTTTTTCTATTGTTTTGGCTATTCTGGGTCCTTTGAATCTTCATATGAATTTTATAAGCAGTTTGTCAATTTCCGAAAAATAAGGCATCTAGGATTTTTATAAGAATTGCATTACATCTGTAGAAAATTTTGTAGAGTATTTTCATCTTAACAATATTAATTCTTCTAATCCATAAACACCAGATATCTTTCCATGTATTTAGAATTTTTTATGTTCTTTAATTTCTTTAATTAATTTTTTTTGCAGTTTTCAGTGTACCAGTCTTGTACTTCTTTTGTTAAATTTATTCCTAAATATTGTATTATTTTAAAATGTTAATGAGATTGGGATTGTTTTATTTTATTTACAGAGCGTCCTTTGCTATTATATGCTACTCCAAATGATTATTTTATATTGATCATGTATCCTGAAGATTTGCCGATCTCATTTCCTAGTACAAGATCATGTAATGGTCAAATAAAGATGGTCTTACCTCTTCTTTTAAAATCTGGATGCTTTTCATTTCTTTTTCTTACCTAAATGCTTTACTTAAAACCTCAGATATAATATTAATAAATAGAAATAGTAAAAAGCATACTTGTGTTGTTCCGATCTTAAAAGGAAAGTTTTCAGTCTTTCAGAATGAGGTATGATGTTCGCTATAAGTGTTTTGTAAATGTTCTCTCTAAGGTTAAGAAGTTTCCCTTTTATTTCTCGTATGTTCACTGTTTTATCATGAAAATGTATTGAATTTTTGCCCTTTATTTTATTAATATGGCATGTTGTATTAATTGATTTTCATGTGCTGACACAACCTTGCATTCCTTGGGTAAATCCCACTTGGTCATGATATATAATAATTTCTATAGGTTATTGGACTTAGTTGACTAGTATGTTGTTCAGAATTTTTGTACCTATATTAGAAAAAGTATGTGTTTATGGTTTTATATGATCTCTTTGTTTTTGGTATCAGAGTAATCCTGGCCTCATAAAATTAGATGGGAAATGATCTTTCCTTTTCTACTTTTTTGAAAGAGTGTTTGAATGATTGGTGTTAATTCTTCTTTAGACATTTGATAAAATTAACCAATGAAGCCATCTGAGCCTGGGTGTACTTAGACAGAAGGTGGTTTTGGTTTTTTTTTTTTTTTGAAGTTTTTATTTAAATTCCAATTAGTTAACATACAGTGTTATATTACTTTCAGGTGTACAATATAGTGATTCAACACTTCCATACGTCACCCAGTGCTCATCACAATAAGTGCCCTCGTTAATCCCCATTACCTATTTCACCTCTTCCCCCACCCACTTCTCTTCTGATAATCATCAATTTGTTCTGTATAGGTAAGAGTCTGTTTCTTGGTTTTCCTCTCTTTTCCCCCCATGTTCATTTGTTTTGTTTCTTAAATTCCACATATGAATGAAATCATATGGTATTTGTCTTTCTCTGACTTACTTCACTTAGCATAATACTCTCTAGTGAGGTTGTTTTTTTTTTTTAATGACAAATTGAACCTCTTTACTTGTTACAGATCTATTCAGATTTCCTTCCTTCCTTCCTTCCTTCCTTCCTTCCTTCCTTCCTTCCTTCCTCCCTTCTTTCCTTCCTTCCTTCCTTCTTTTGTGAGTTAGTCTTGATAGCTTGTGTGTTTCTAGGAATTTGCCCATTCATGTAGATTTTTTAATTTGGTCGGCATACAATGAATTCTAATATTTCCTTATAATCCATTTTATTTCTATCATGTCCTTCTTTTATTCATGTTTTGTGATAATTTTTATCTTTACTTTTTATTCTGGTAAGTCTATTTAAAGTTTATCAGTGTTGGAGATCTTTCCAAAGAACAAATTTTTGCTGTTTTCCATTTCATCCTGAAGGCATTTGGCATTTCCTGTAGGGTATGTTTGCTAACAACAAATTCTCTCAGCTTTTATCTAGCTGGAAACATCTAATTTCTCCATAATTTTTAAGGAATAGCTTTTCCAGATATAGTATTACTGGTTGGCAATATTTTTATTTCATGATTTTGAATATGTCATCCAACCATCTGGACTCCATGGTTTTTGGTGAGAAATTAGACTTATTGAGGATCCCTTATATTTAATGAGTTGCTTCTCTTTCGCTGCTGTTAAGATTCTCTCTTTGTCTTTGGATTTTAACAATTTGATTATGATGTTTCTTGGTATGGTTCTCTTTAGGTTTAGTATGCTTGAAATCCATGGAACTTCTTGGATGTGTAGGTGAATGTTTTTCTTCAAATTTGAGGATTATTTTGCCATCATTTCTTCAAATATTCTTTCTGCTCCTTTCTGTTTGGGGGACATCCATTTTTCCTATGTTGGTACACTTGGTGGTGTCTCACAGGTTTATGAGGCTCTCTTCCTTTCCTTCATTCTTTATTCTTTCTGTTCTTCAGAATGCATTATCTTAATTGACCTATTTTCATATTTGCTGATTCTTTCTTCTGCCAGTTCAAATTTGTTGTTGAACTTCTCTAGTTAATGTTTCTTTTAGTTATTGTACTTTGAAGTTCAGAATTTCTGTCTTTATTGATATTGCCTATTTGATGAAAAATTATACTCATACTTTCCTTTGGTTCTTTTGACAAAGCATCCTTCATTTCTTTGAACATAGTTAAAATATCTTAAGGTCTTCATCTAAGTTTACTGTCTGTGGTTTCCTCAGAAATAGTTTCTTTTGATTATTTTTTCCTTCCTTGTATGGGCTATAAGGTTTTTGTGCATGCACTACAATTTTTTGGTTGCAATCTATACATTTTAAATAATATAACAATTTCAAAAACCTGTTTCTTCCCCCTCCCAAGGGTTTGATGTTCTTGCTGTTTGTAATTGCTGCTAATTTTTCCTTTTGTCACTTTTCTAAACTAATTCTGTAAAGTTTGTATTCTTTGTTGGGTATGGTCACTGAAGTTTCTATATGCCTTCAATGCTCAGTCTGGCAGTTTGCAACTCTCCCTTAGCCTTCATTTTTCTGCTTGCACAGGGCTTCAAAGTGATCCTTAGATGAGCACTTAGGTCCTCCCTAGATTTTCTCTAAGCTACACACAGTCCCCAGCATATACACATATATACCCATGCACATGGCCTTCTAAATTCCCAGGAATATTTTGTAGTTTTGAAAATACCCCTGTGAACATCTCATTCCATTGCTTTTCCTTGTAAATTTTTTGTTCAGCATGCTTTTTTACCCCACCTGTTATCACCACCTCAAGCAACTACAATGCTTCACAATTGTCACTGATTTGTTTTGATAAATGACCCCCAGAGAAAGGCTGTTTGCAATGGATGGGTGCTAAGTCAGGTCAAATATAACAAACCCTGGATGTGGGATTTTCCAGGGAATGGCCAAAATGGTTAAAAAATAATTACCTGGAATGGAGTTTTGGAAGATCTCCAACCTTGCTCTGGCCTCTAAAGTGTTGGCTAGGCTGCTAGTCTTCGGTATGATTGCAGGACTATTGTTTCCCAAGGCTACAACAGAACTTGGGGGAGAGGAATGAGAATAAAGCAAATTTTAATGCAACAAAACACTGTTTTTATGGAAATAGAGCTTTTTTCTTGAATAAATGCTCCCCAAATTATTACAAGCCTTTGGTTGATTTCTGGAGTTCTGAAAAGTTGGTTTTGACAATATTTTCCGGCATTCTTGCTGTTTCCATGGAGAAGAACATTTTCTGATGTCCTTATTCCACCATTTCCATTGATGTCACCTCCAGTTATACTATCATCCTTTATTTTAATCTCTGTCTTTATAATTAAGCTGTATTTCTTGTAGATAGAAGATAGTTAAATTTCATCTATTTATCCAATCTTATAATCTCTACTTCCCATATTTATATCTTTTTAAATGTGATTATTGATATGGTTGTGTTTAAATCTAACCTTTTGTTATTTAATATTTGTCCTGTTTCACTGTTATTGTTATCTTTTTCTTATTCTACCTTTTTTCAGTACATCATGATTTCTGAGTCTCTTACTAACTCTTTCATCTTCTGATCAGCAGATACTGCTTCAATATTCTTTACTTTTTATTGTGTGCCCACTATTGTGGATATTACATTACAAAGACCCTTACTTGTGTCACTTTTTTCTCATAACTGTTAAATTTTGTTCTAACTGAAAATTAAATTATCAGTATATTGCCTGGATACTGTATCAGACTTTGTCTGGGGGAAACACTGCTTTGCTTTACTCTTACCCCTAGAGATTATTCCTTACTCCTAAGGTATGGCTTTACTTCACTCTCAACTAAAGGCCCTGAATGTTTACCCCAAGCAGTTCACTATGCTTGTGCAATCTCTAAAATCTCAGCTTAGCTTTCCAGACTTCCAATGTCTGTTATATGCCAGCCACCCAAAAGGCTCACCCAGGTCATTTGCATCTCAGGCCAAAGACATAAGAAATTTTATGTAAATTTTAATGAAACTTCTGTGGGCCCTTCCTCTGTGGCATAAACACCCAAGTTCAAGTCACCTTTCAGTTCTGAAATATGATTTCTAGCTCAAATTCCCAGCGTAAGTGCCACTCTTTGGGCTCTATTTTCTTAAAACAGTGTCAAAATTGCTCATCAGAAGAAAGCTTATGTGAATGTGGGCTCAATACAGGCTTCCATTTTCTTAAAGATTGCAGCTCTGTATGGTTTCTTTATCCAATGAATGGAAATAATTGTGTAATATATTTGGTGCAGATTTATTTTCTCCTTTTTGTTGTTAACATATAATGTCCATACAAGAAAATGTATAGATTTTTATGTATAGAGGTTGATGAGTAGGAAAAATGATCATTTCCATGGAACCACCAGAAAAAAATCAGGATTTAAAATAATTCTACACAGGCGCCTGGGTGGCTCAGTCGGTTAAGCGACTGCCTTCGGCTCAGGTCATGATCCTGGAGTCCCGGGATCGAGTCCCGCATCGGGCTCCCTGCTCCGCGGGAAGTCTGCTTCTCCCTCTGACCCTCCCCCCTCTCGTGCTCTCTGTCTCTCATTCTCTCTCTCGCAAATAAATAAAATCTTTAAAAAATAATAATAATAATTCTACACTCAGTAATTGCCCCTCATTCACTTTCCAGCCAATACACCTTCAATGGGGTGACCATTGTTCTGATCTTTATCACTAACATTTAGTTTTACCTGTTTCAGATATTCAAATAAAAGGAAATATACATGGCATTCTTTTATGTGTCTTTCATCTTTTCTTCAATATGATTTTGAGATACATCCATTTTGTTACACTTACTTTTTATTACTAAGTAACTATCATTGCATGAATATACTAGCACTTGTTTATTGAATTACCTCTGGACAGATGTTAGAAATAAAGTTGGTATGACTAATCTTGTGCAAAGTATATTTTAGATCATATGCTTTTATTTCTCTTGGATAAATACTTAAGAGTGGAATTGCTGGGTCAGAACAAAGATGTAGGTTTATCTTTATAAAAAACTACCAAACCATTTTTCAAAGTGGCAGTAGTATTCTGTATTCCCATGAACAAAGTGTGTGAGTTCTCTTTCATCCTCAACCTCACTACCACTTGATATTGCCAGCCTTTTAAAATTTTTGAGCTAATTTTAGATTCCCTTTACATCCTTCATCCTACTTTACTGAATGTAAACATTTGTATGCCCATAGTACAATTATCAAAAACAGAAAAACAACATATGGTACAGTATTATTAACTAAAGTACATATTTTATTTTATTTTATTTTATTTTTTAAAGATTTTATTTATTTATTTATTTGAGAGAGAATGAGAGAGAGAGAGTACATGAGAGGGGGGAGGGTCAGAGGGAGAAGCAGACTCCCTGCCGAGCAGGGAGCCCGATGTGGGACTCGATCCAGGGACTCCAGGATCATGACCTGAGCCGAAGGCAGTTGCTTAACCAACTGAGCCACCCAGGCGCCCCTAAAGTACATATTTTATTCAAATTTTACAAAATTATCCACTAATGTCCATTATTTACTTCCATACCTTATCCAGGATCCCACATTATATTTAAGTGAATTGAGTAGCTGTAACTGCATCCAATAAATTCTGATAATTCTTTTTTCATTTTTATCCAATTCCAAATATTTTCTACTTTTCTTTGTTATAGCTTCTTTGATCTACAGGTCATTTAAAGATGTGACATTTAATTTCCAAATACATGGAAATTTTCTACTTATCTTTTGATATTAATTTCTCTTTGAAAACTTTCTTCTCTGCAATCACACTCTATTTTCTCAATCTTTTATCTTCATTGAAAATTTTAAATGTAAGTCGAAGATTTCTTTTAGATAATGTTTACAATGCACTTGAAAATATATGGGTTATTTTTAGGTGTATTTTTTTATTGATTAACAACATAATTCCACAGTGATAGGAGAACACTCTGTACGATTTCAATTTCTTTGGATCATAAAACTTTTTGAGTCTTATTTTATGTCCCTGGATATGTTCCAGTGTCCCTTGTTAATAGTCTATGGTATCTTGAATAGAATTTGAATCCTGCTGTTGTATAAAATATTACATAAATCTTAATTATGTTTAGTTGGTTCATAGTGTTATTTGGGTCTACTATATCCTTACTATTCTGTGTACTCATTCCATTAATTTTTAAGTTTAATATTGAAACTTCAACTATACATCTTAATTTATCTATTTCTCCTTTAAATTCTGTTGGATTTTGTTTCATGTATTTTGTAGCTGTATTATTATGTGCAAATATATTTTTTTAATTATTATATCATCCTGGTATATTAATTCATCTATAGCTACGTTATCTCTTTTTCTCTAATAATATTATTAAGTATATGTTACCTGAAATATACATCCACTATAATGTTTTATTCATATCTTTTCATGTAATATATCTTTCAATTCTTATTTTTCAACCTATATGCGTTTTTGTAATTAAAATATCTCATGTAAGCAGCAACAAATTTATCTCTCTTTTTAAAACTTTTTACCCAATTTGATGATCTGTCTTTTGATTAGAATGTTTAGTTGATTAGCATTTAATGTGACTATTAAGATTGTTAAATTTGGTCTTCATTTTTTATATTTATTTTCAATTTGTCTTATTTATCTTATATTTTTATTGTTCCTTTGTTCTTTCTTTCCCGCTTTTTTCTTTATCGTGATATAATTAATATGCCATAAAATGTACAATTTAAAAATGTACAATTTAGAAGTTTTTAGTGTATTCCCAAGGTTGCACACCATCACCACTATTTAACTACAGAACATTTTTATGACACCAAAAAAAGTATCTATTAGAAGTCATTCCCCAGTCCCTCTTCTCTCCAGACCCTAGAAACCACTAATCTGCTTTTTGTTTCTATAGATTTTCCTATTCGGGATAATTTTTATAAAGGAAGTCATATAATATGTGGCCTTTTCTATCTACCTTCCTTCAAATACCATATTTTCACTTCTTCCATGTTGTAGCATATATCAGCACAGCTGAACCTTGAACAACACAGGGGTTGAGGGTGCCAACCCTCTGTGCACTTGAAAATCCACGTATAATTTTGTCGCCCCAAAAACTTAACTACTAATAGCTTACTGTTGACCAGAAGCCTTACCAGTTACATAGTCAGTTAACACATACTTCGTGTGTTATACATATTATATGCCATATTCTTATAGTAAGAAAAGAAAAGAAAAAGAAAAAGAAAATGTTATTAAGGAGACCATGAAGAAGAGAAAATGTTATTAAAGGAATCATGAAGAAGAGAAAATATATTTATAGTACTATAGTGTATTTATTGGAAAAATCTATGCAGTTCAAACAGTGTTGTTCAAAGGTCAACTGTACATCATTTACTGGTTTTGGTTTGTTTTTAGCAGTTTATTAAGATATAATTCAGCTATAATACAATTCACCAATTTACAATTCAATGGTTTTTCATATCTATGAAAAATAGCTACGTGCAGTTGGCACCACCACCAGCTCTCAAACATTTTCATCACCACATGGAGAAACCCTATAGCTATCAGCACCCCTACCTACCCAACCCCCCCATGCCTAGGCAACAGCTAATCTATTACCTGTCTCTATGGTTTTGCCTATTCTGGCAATAGCTGGGATCTCATGCAGTTGTGATCATATATTGTGTGGTCTTATTTAATTGGCTTTTTCACTTTGTAATGATTTTAAGCTTCATCCATATTGTAGCATGTATCTATCATTCCCTTTTTATGTCTGAATAAGATCTCATTGTATGGATATACCACTGTTTATTCTTTCATTCTTCTGCTGACGTGCATTTGGGTTGTTTCCAGTTTTTTATCATGAATAATGTTGCTATGAACAATTATGGAACTGTTTTTTGAATAACTGTTTTCAGTTCTCTTGGGTACGTACCTATAGAATTCCTGGGTCATATTTTAGCTGTCAAATTGTTGTTCAAAGGTGATATGCCATTTTAAATTCCCATTAATCATATAAGAGAGTTCCAATTTCTTCATATTGTTACCAACATTTTTGTTGTCTATATTTATGATTATACCCATCCTAGTGTGTGTAAAGTGGCATTTCATTGTGGTTTTGATTTGCATCTCCCTACTAGGAAATGATGTTGAGCATAGTTACATGTATATATAGGCCATTTGTATATATTCTTTTAAGAAATATGTGTTCATGTTCTTTGCCCAACTTTAGACTCATAATTATGTTCCACTGATCTATATGTCTATTCTTCTGTCAGTACCACATGGTCTTGACTACCATCTTCGTAGGAATTTTCAAAATCAAGAAGTATGAGTTCTCCTTCCTTTTTGGTCTATTTCAAGATTATTTTGACTATTCTGGGTCCTTTGCAATTCCACATGAATTTTAGAATTGGCTTGTCAATTTCTAAAAATGTCAGCTGGAATGATGACAAGAATTGTGTTGACCCTTTAGATCACTTTGGGGAGTATTGCCATGTTAACAATTTTAAATCTTCTGATCCATGGACATGAACTTTTTTTCCATTCACTGAAATTCTTCATTTTTCTTTCAACAATGTTTTGTAGTTTTCTATTTAAAAGTTTTGGTTTTCTTTTGTTAAATTTATTTCTTTTTTTTATCCTTTTTTTTCAATTTTTTTATTTTGTTATGTTATGTTAATCACCATACATTACATCATTAGTTTTTGATGTAGTGTTCCATGATTCATTGTTTGCTTATAACACCCAGTGTTCCATTCAGTACGTGCCCTCTTTAATACCCATCACCAGGCTAACCCATCCCTCCATCCCCCTCCCCTCTAGAACCCTCAGTTTGTTTCTCAGAGTCCATAGTCTCT
This sequence comes from Phoca vitulina, assembly GCF_004348235.1. Taxonomy (NCBI): domain Eukaryota; kingdom Metazoa; phylum Chordata; class Mammalia; order Carnivora; family Phocidae; genus Phoca; species Phoca vitulina. The sequence continues at coordinate 878,236 of NW_022589772.1, read as the reverse complement.
CATGGTTCATCTCCCCCTCTGATTTCCCCCCCCTTCATTTTTCCCTTCCTACTATCTTCTTCTTTTTTTAACATATAATGTATTATTTGTTTCAGAGGTACAGGTCTGTGATTCAACAGTCTTACACAATTCACAGCACTCACCATAGCACATACCCTCCCCAATGTCTATCACCCAGCCACCCCATCTCTCCTACCCCCCCACCACTCCAGCAACCCTCAGTTTGTTTCCTGAGATTAAGAATTCCTCATATCAGTGAGATCATATGATACATATCTTTCTCTGATTGACTTATTTCTAAGTACTTTATTCTTTTCAATGCTATAGTAAGTTGAACTGTTTTCTTAATTTCATTTATTGGATTGTTCCTTGCTGATGTATAAAATATAATTAGATTTTGTATATTGATCTTGTATCATGCAATCATATTAAGTCATTTATATAGTTGTACTAATTTATTAGTGGATTCTTCAGAATTTTCTATATACAAGATCATGTCATCTGCAAAAATAATTTTAACTCCTTGATTTCCAATCTGGATGCTTTTAATTTCATTTTCTTGTCCAAATGCCTCTCTATTACAACATTAAATAGAAGTGACCAGAATAGACAACCTTCTTTTGTTTCTGATCTTAGGATGAAAGCAATAGGTCTTTCACCTTTAATAACACGTATCTGTGGGTTTTTCATAGCATACCTCAGGGATATTGCAGGTTTGGCTCCAGATCACCAACATAAAGCAAGTCAAATGATTTTTTAGTTTCACAGTGCATGTAAAAGTTATGTTTACATTATACGGTAGTCTATTAAGTGTGCAATAGCATTATGTTTAAAGAATAATGTGCATACCTTAATTAAAAATAAGTTATTCCAAAAAAATGCTAATCATCATCTAAGCTCTTAGTGAGTTGTAATATTTTTGCTGGGAGAGGATCTCACCTTGGTGTTGATAGCTGCTGACTAGTCAGGGAGGTGACTGCTGAAGTTAGGGTGGTTGTGGCAGTTTCTTAAAATAAGACGATGAATTTTGGGGCGCCTGGGTGGCTCAGTTGGTTGAGCAACTGCCTTCAGCTCAGGTCATGATCCTGGAGTCCCTGGATCGAGTCCCACATCGGGCTCCCTGCTCAGCAGGGAGTCTGCTTCTCCCTCTGACCCTCCCCCCTCTCATGTGCTCTCTCTCTCCTCTCATCCTCTCTCTCAAATAAATAAATAAAATCTTTAAAAAAAAAAAAAAAAAAAAGACGATGAATTTTGCTGCATCAATTGACTCTTTCATGAATGATTTCTCTGTAGCATGTGGTGCTATTTGATAGCATTTTATACACAGTAGAACTTCTCAAAATTAGAGTCAATCTTCTCAAACCCTGGCTGCTGATTTATCAAAGAAGTTGATGTAATGTTCTGAAACCCTGTTGTCATTCCAACAATCTTCACAGCATTTTCACCAAAAGTAGATTCCATCTCGAGAAACCACTTCCTGGGCACCTGGGTGGCTCAGTCGTTAAGCGTCTGCCTTTGGCTCTGGTCATAATCCCAGCGTTCTGAGATTGAGCTCTGCATCAGGCTCCCTGCTCAGCGGGAAGCCTGCTTCTCCCTCTCCCACTCCCCCTGCTTGTGTTCCCTCTCTCACTGTGTCTCTCTCTGTCAAATAAATACATAAAATCTTTAAAAAAAAAAACCACTTTCCTTGCTCATCCATACAAACCAACTCCTCATTCATTGAAAGTTTTATCATGAGATTGCAGCAACTTAGTCACATCCCCAGGCTCTACTTCTAATTCTAGTTCTCTTGCTATTTCCACCACATCTGCGGTTACTTCCTCTACTGAAGTCTTGAACCCCCAAAGTCATCCATGAGGGTTAGAATCAACTTCTTCCGAATTCCTGTTAATGTTGATATTTTGACCCTTTCCCATGAATCATAATGTTCTTAATGGCATCAAGAATAGTGAATCCTTTTCAAAATTTTTTTTTTTTAGTTTTTATTTAAATTCTAGTTAGTTAACATATAGTGTAATACTGGCTTCAGGAGTAGAATTTAGCAATTCATCACTTACATATAACACCCAGTGCTCATCACAAGTGCCCTCCTTAATTTCCATCGCCCATTTAGCCCATCCCCTCCCCACCTCCCCTCCAGCAACCTTCAGTTTATTCTCTATTGAGTCTCTTATGGTTGGCCTCTCTCTCTTTTTTTACCTTCTCCTATGTTTTTCTGTTTTGTTTCTTAAATTCCACATATGATTGAAACCATATGGTATTTGTCTTTCTCTGACTGACTTATTTTGCTCAGCATAATACACTCTAGATCCATCTACATCATTGAAATAGCAAGATTTCATTCTTTTTTTAATTTTTTAAAGATTTTATTTACTCATTTATAGAGAGAGCATGTGCATGAGTGTGGGGAGAGGCAAAGGGGGAAGAAGAGGGACAAGCAGACTCTGCACTGAGCACAGAGCCCAACACAGGGCTCAATCCCATGATGCTGAGATCATGACCAAAAACCAAGAGTCATATGATTAACCAACTGAACCACCCAGTGCCCCAAGTTTTCATTCTTTTTGATGGTTGAGTAATATTCCATTATATATATACATATATACTACATATTCTTTATCCATTCATTATTTGATGGACACTTGGGCTCTTTCCATAATTTGGCTATTATTGATAATGCTGCTATAAACATCGGGGTGCATGTACCCCTTCAAATCAGTATTTTTGTATCATTTGGGTAAATACCTAGTAGTGCAATTGCTGGGTCATTAAGGTAGTTCTATTTTTAAGTTTTTGAGGAACCTCCATACTGTTTTCCAGAATGGCTGCACCAGTTTGCATAGTAATTACTGCCTCTGGTCTCTTCCAGGATTTTTATGGTTTCAGGTCTCTCATTTAAGTCTTCCATCCATTTGGAGTTTACTTTTATGTATGGTATAAGAATGTAGTCCAGTTTTATTATTTTGCATGTAGCTGTCCAGTTTTCCCAACACCATTTGTTGAAGAGGCTGTCTTTTGCCCATTGCATGTTCTTGCCTCCTTTATCATTGATTAATTGACCATAAAATCATGGTTTTATTTTTGGGTTCTCTAGTCTGTTTCATTGTCTATTTTTGTGCCAGTACCATACTGTTTTGATGACTATAGCTTGGTTGTGTATCATGAAATCTGGAATTGTGATGCCTTTAGTTTTGCTCTTCTTTTTTAAGATTGCTTTGGCTATTTGGAGTCTTTTGGTTCCATATGAATTTTAAGATTATTTGTTCTAGGTCTGTGAAAAATACTGTTAGCATTTTGATAAGGGTTACATTAAATCTGTAGATTGCTTTGGGTAGTATGGATATTTTAACAATATTGGTTCTTCCAATCTATGAGTATGGAATATTTTTTTGTTTATGTCATCTTCAATTTCTTTCTTCAATGTTTTATAATTTTAGAATACAAGTCTTCCACCTCCATGATTAAGTTTATTCCTGTGTATTTTATTCTTTTTGGTGCAATTGTAAATGGTATTGTTTTCTTAATTTCTCTTTCTGCTACTTCATTATTAGTGTATAGAAATGCAATGGATTTCTGTATCTTGATTTTGTATCCTGCAAACTTACTTAATTCATTTATCAGTTCTAGTATTTTTTTTTTTTTTTGGTGGAATCTTTAGGGTTTTCTCTATATAGTATCATGTCATCTGCAAACTGTGAAAGTTTTATATCTTATAAATTCAAATGACCTTTATCTTTTTTTCTTGTGCAATTACTGTGGCTAGGATTTCCAGTACTATATGAAAATGGTGAGAGTAGACATCCTTGTCTTGTTCCTGATCTTAGAATTTTTCCCCATTGAATATGATGTTCACTGTGGGTTTTCATATATGGCCTTTATTATGTTGACGTATGTTCCCTCCAAACCTACTTTGTTGAGGGTTTCTTATCATAACTGGATGTTGTACTTTGTCAGATGTTTTTTCTGCATCTATTTAAAAGATCATATGGTTTTTACCTTTTCTCTTGTTAATGTGATGTATCATGTTGATTGATTTGCAAATATTAAACCATCTTGCAACCCAGGAATAAACCCCATCTGGTTGTGGTGAATGATTTTTTTAATGTATTGTTGGATTCGGTTTGCTAGTATTTTGTTGAGGATTTTTGCATCTATGTTCATCAATGATATTGGCCTGTAGTTTTCTCTTTTTGTAGCCTTTATGTGGTTCTGGTATCAGGGTAATGCTGGCCTCATAGGATGAATTTGGATGTTTTACTTCTATTTCTTTGAATAGCTTGAGAAGAATAGATATTAACTCTTCTTTGAATATTTGGTAGAATTCACCTGTGAAGCCATCTGGTCCTGGACTTTTGTTTGTTGGGGGTTCTTCAATTACTGATTCAATTTCCTTGCTAGTAACAGGCTGTTCAAATTTTCTATTTTTCCTGATTCACTTTTGGGTGGTTATATGTTTCTAGGAACTTACCCATTTCTTCTAGATTGTCCAATTTGTTGGCATATCATTTATCATAATATTCTTGTACAATCTTTTGTATTTCTGTGGTGCTTTTTGTTTTTTCTCCTCCTTCATTTCTGATTTTGTTTATTTGAGTCCTCCTCCATTTTTTTTTTTCTTTCTGATGAGTCTGACTAAAGTTTTATCAATTTTGTTGATCTTTTCAAAGAACCAGCTCCTGGTTTTGTTGATCTGTTCTATTGTTTTTTAGTTTCCATTTTGCTCACTTCTACTCTAATCTTTTTTATTACTTTCCTTCTATTGGTTTGGGGTTTTGTTTGTTCTTTTTCTAGCTTCTTTAGGTATAAGGTTAGGTTATTTATTTGAGATTTTTCTTGCTTCTTGAAGTACACCTGTATTGCTATAAACTTCCCTCTCCCTGGGGCAGGAGTCACTTTGGGGAGGTGTTGGTCACTGTTGAGGCTGTTCGCACACTGCCATGTTTGTGGTGCCACTTTGGATGGACTCCTGCTGAGAAAATGTTGGCAGGGTGGATCTACAGAATAGTGCAGGGTCAGGGTGCACTGTTAGCAAGCTAGGTGGAGAGTGTTCCTGCTGTGCTGGTTCCTGCAGGTGTCTGTGCATCTAGGCAAGAGGTGGTGGTGTGGGGGAGGGAATTGGTGCCTGCCAGTTATTTTGTTCTTGGATAAGTCTGCCCAAGATCCTTGCTTCTCCAGCACATACCCTGAGACCAGAAAAGAAATCTCCTTCCTGTATACCCCAGGCATTTTTCAAACTGATGTTACTATGCTATATCTTAGTGGGGCTCTTTGGTATGCTGTCTCTTTAAGGGCAGGGATTCAATTTCCCAATACTTTCCAGGTCTCCCAGAGCTGAGCCCATGATTTTTAAAGTTCCAGGTGTTAAGACACCCTGATGGTAAGAACTCACGAAGTTAAGCTCCCTGGTTTTCAGCCAAATGTTATGAAGATTTGTCTTCCCTGGGCAGGTCTCCTGTGCCTGGGGTGACTGGGGTGGGGTCTGCATCTCTTCCCTCTTCACACCTGTGGCATCCTCCCTCTCACGGACAATCTTACAGGTCTCTTTGGCTCCTGACTGCATCTCCACCCTTTCTACCCTCTTTGGTTTGACCCCTTCTCTACATTTAGCCATAGAGACCTTGTTCTGCCAGTCTTCAGGTTATTTTCTGGATTATTTACACTGATGTGGGTATTATTTAGGTGTATCCATGGAATGAGGTGAGTCCAGAATCCTCCTACGTTGCCATCTTCCCCAGAAGTCTTCCCTCTGCCCATTTTTAAATTGGTTTGTTTCTGTTTATGTTATTCAGTCGTATGAGTTCTTCATGTATTTTGGATATTAACCCCTTATCTGATATAATTTTTGCAACTATTTCCTCCCTTTCCATAGGTAGGCTTTATATTTTTTATTGTTTCTTTTGTTGTGAAGAAGCTCTTTTTATTTTGATGTAGTTTTTTCTGTTGATTTTTGTTCTTGTTGCTTGTGGTTCTGGTGTCATATCCAGAGTGATTGGCCAATCAAGTGTCAAGGAGTTTATTCCCTATTTTTTCTTCTAGGAGTTTTATGGTATCAGGTCTTATGTTTAAGCCTTTAATCCGTTTTTAGTTAAGTTTTGTAATCGATGTAAGATAAGGGTGCAGTTTCATTTTTCTGCATGTGGTTATGCAGTTTTCCCAGCACCATTTGTTGAAGAGACTATCTTTTCCCCACTGAGTGTTCTTGGCTTCATGTCAAATATTAGTTGACCATATGTGTGGAGGTTAATTTGGGGCATCTCTATTCTTTTCCATTGGCCTATGTATCTATTTTTATGCCAGTATCATAATGTTTTAATTACTATAGTTTTGTAGTATAAAATGCGATGTTCCCAGCTCTGTTCTTCTTTCTCATGATTTCTTTGGCTATTCAGGGTGTTTTATTGTTCCATATAAATTTTAGGATTGTTTTTCTATTACTCTGAAAAATGTCATTAGAGTTTTGATAGGGAATGTGTTGAATCTACAGATAGCTTTGGGTAGTATGGACATTTTAACAACATTAATTCTTAAAATCCATGAAAACAAGATATCTTTCCATTTGTTTGTGTCTTAAATTTGTTTCATGAACGGTCTTGTAGTTTATATTGTATAGTTCTTTCACTGACTTGCTTAAGTTTATTCTTAAGTATTTCATTGTTTTTGAAGCTATTGTGAATGGGATGGTTTTCTTTATTACTTTTTCAGATGTTTTGTTATTAATATATAGAAATACAACTGATTTTTATATGTTGATTTTGTGTCCTGAAACTTTATTCATTGATTAGTTTCTTCTGTTTCTATTTGTCTTTGTAAGTTGGTAATTTCCCATGGTGGTATGCTCTGTTTTCTCTTTTTTTATGCTTTGTGCATTGTCTCTAGGCTTTTGCTTTGTGGTTACCATGGGGTTTACATAATACATCTGATAGATAAAGACAGTCCATTTTAAACTGAAAGCATCTTAATTTTGATAATCTATGAAAGCATCATCCTTTTAGTCTCCCTTTTTATATTTTGATGACATTATCTACCTCTTTTCGTATTGTGTATTTGTTAACACATTATAGTAGCTATAATTATTTTTTTTATTTTTTACATTTTTATTTTTTTATTTCTAATTAAGTTTTTAATTTTAATTCTAGTATGGCTAACATACAGTGTTACATTAGTTTCAGGTGTACAATACAGTGATTCAACAATTCTATACATTACTCGGTGCAATCTTGTTCTTTGAACACTTTACTATGTCTTTCCACTCTCCCCTGGAATGTAGGGTTTCTGCTGAGAAATCTGCTGATAACCTAATAAGAAGTCCTCCGTAGGTTACAATCTTTTCTTCCCTGGCTGCTTTTAGAATTACTTCTTTATTCTTGTGTTTTGTTTTGTTTTTTTTCAATTTTATTATAATGTCACTTGGAGAATGTCTTTTTGCATTGAGGTGGAAGGGTGATCTATTAGTTTCATGAACTTGGATGTCCAATTCTCTCCCCAGGATAGGTTAGGTCTCAGCTATTATTTCTTTAAATAAATTTTCTGCATCTTTCTCTCTCTCTTTCTGAAACCCTGATTATTCTACTTGTATTTTTGATGTAATCCCATATGTAACATAAACTTTCTTTATTCTTTTTCATTCTCTTTGTTGTTCTCCTCCAACGGGGTTGTTTCAAAATTTCTATCCTCTAAGTCACTTATACTGTCTTCCATTTGCTCTGCTCTACTACAGATGCTCTCTATTGCATTTTTCATCTCACCTATTGTGCTCCTCACTTCTAGAATTCTTGTTTTTTTATGCTTTCTATCTCTTTCTTAAAATCTCATTGTAATCATGTATTTTTTTTCAAGATTTCATTGAATTGTCTTTCCAAGTTTTCTTGTAGATCATTGAATTTCTTCAAAATAGCTATTTTGAATTCTTTATCACCTAGGTCACAAAATTTCTTGCCTTTTAACTTGGTAACTGAGAAATTATTTTCTTTTTGTGATGGCATATTTCTTTGGTTTTTCGTGTTTCTTGTAGTTTTGCATTGCTGCTTTTACATTTGAAGTAGCAGACGCTTCTTTTTTTAATTTATTTAAATTCAATTAATTAACATATAGTGTATTATTAGTTTGAGGTAGAGTTCAGTGATTCATCAGTTTTATATAAGACCCAGTTCTCATTGTATCATGTTCCCTCCTCCATGTCCATCACCCAGTTCCCCCAACCCCCACCCCTCTCCCCTCCAGCAACCCTCAGTTTATTTCCTATGATTAAGACTCTCTTATGGTTTGTCTCCCTCTCTGATTTGATCTTGTTTAATTTTTCCCTCCCTTCTCTTATGCTCCTCTGTTTGGTTTCTTAGATTCCACATATGAGTGAAATCATATAATTGTCTTTCTCTGGTTGACTTATTTCACTTAGCATAATACCCTCTAGCTTCATCCACATCATTGCAAATGGCAAGATTTCATTTTTTTTTTTTGATGGCTGAGTTATATATATATATATATATAACTATATCTTTATCCATTCATCTGTTGATGGATATCTGGGCTCTTTCTATAGTTTGGCTATTGTGGACATTGTTGCTATAAACATTGGGGTACAGGTGCCCCTTCAGATCACTACATTTTTTTTTTTTTAATTTTTTTTTTTAATTTTTTTTTTTTTTTTTTTAAAGATTTTATTTATTTATCTGACAGAGAGAGAGAGAGAGACAGGAGAGAGGGAACACAAGTAGGGAGAGTGGGAGAGGGAGAAGCAGGCTTCCCGCCGAGCAGGGAGCCCGATGCGGGGCTCGATCCCAGGACCCTGGGATCATGACCTGAGCCGAAGGCAGCCGCTTAACCGGCTGAGCCACCCAGGCGCCCCCAGATCACTACATTTTTATCTTTGGGATAAATACTTAGTAGCGCAATTGCTGGGTCATAGGGTAGCTCTATTTTTAACTTTTCGAGGAACCTCCATACTGTTTTCCAGAGTGACTGTACCAGTTTACATCCCCACCAACATTGTAAGAGGGTTCCACTTTCTCTTCATCCACGCCAACATCTGTCCTTTCCTGACTTGTTAATTTAAGCCATTCTGATGGGTGTGAGGTAGTATTTTGTGGTTTTGATTTGTATTTCCCTGATGCCGAGGGATGTTGAGCATTTTTTCATGTGTCTGTTGGCCATTTGTATGTTTCTTAGAGAAATATCTGTTCATGTCTTCTGCCCATTTCTTGATTGGATTATTTGTTTTTAGGGTATTGAGTTTGATAAGTTCTTTATAGATTTTGGATACTAGCCCTTTATCTGACAAGACATTTGCAAATATCTTCTCCCACTCTTTTGGTTGTCTTTTGGTTTTGTCGACTGTTTCCTTTGCTGTGCAGAAGTTTTTATCTTGATGAAGTCCCAATAGTTCGTATTTGCCTTTGTTTCCCTTGCCTTTGGAGACGTGTCTAGCAAGAAGTTGCTGCGGCCGAGGTCAAAGAGGTTGTTGCTTGTGTTCTCCTCTAGGATTTTGATGGATTCCTGCCTCACATTTAGGTCTTTCATCCATTTGAGTCTATTTTTGTGTATGGTATAAGAAAATGGTCCAGTTTCATTCTTCTGCATGTGGCTGTCCAATTTTTCTAGCACCATTTGTTGAAGAGACTGTCTTTTTTCCATTGGATATTCTTTGTTGCTTTGTCGAAGATTAGTTGACCATAGAGTTGAGGGTCCATTTCTGGGTTCTCTATTCTCTTCCATTGATCTGTATCTCTGTTTTTATGCCAATACCCTACTGTCTTGATTATGTCTCTGGAATATAGCTTGAAGTCCAGAATTGTGATGCCACCAGTTTGCTTTTCTTTTTCAACATTCCTCTGGCTATTTGGGGTCTTTTCTTGTTCCATACAAATTTTAGGATTATTTGTTTCAGCTCTGTGAAAAATGTTGATGGTATTTTGATAGGGATTGCATTGAAAGTATAGATTGCTCTATGTTGCATAGACATTTTAACAATATTTTTTCTTCCAGTCCATGAGTATGGAATGTTTTGTTCATTTCTTTGTGTCTTTCTCAATTCCTTTCATGAGCATTCTATAGTTTTCAGAGTACAGATCCTTTGCCTCTTTGGTTAGGCTTATTCCTAGATATCTTATGGGTTTTGGTACAATTGTAAATGGGATAGATTCCTTAATTTCTCTTTCTTTTGTCTCATTGTTAGTGTATAGAAATGCAACTGATTTCCGTGCTTTGATTTTATATCCTGAAGTAGCAGGCACTTCTTTAAATCTTTACTAGGTGCCTTCAGATGGGTTATTCTGTTTGACAGTGTTTGACAGTGTTATTATCTGGGGTTTTCTCTGTCTTTGTGTGGGTACATCTGCTCCAATCTTCTTGATCGCTCTTCTTTCAGAATTCTTAAGCTCTTACATTTATATCTGGTTCTTACAACTCTGCATTCTGGCTACTGGAAAACTTTTTTTTTTTTCCCCCCAGAAAGTGGCACTGTAGCTCAAGTTTATGGTTTCTACCTTGCCCACAAATCCTGGCCTGTTCCCTGAACGTGTTCCCTGTCTACCAGAGTTCTCTTGTCAATACACATGGAATTATGCACAAGGAGCCAACTTGAGTGCATAGCTCTATTCCTTTTGCCCCTTGTGGTATTATTGTTATACATATTATACTAACAAAATTTAGAAATACAACAATATATCATCATAATTATTACTTTATATAATTTCATGTCTGTTAAAGAAGCTGAGAGAGGAGAGGTTTTGTCAAATTAACCTTATCATTCTGGGTTCTTTAAGTTACATCTAGATAATTTCCTTTGCCCATTACAAATTTGTTTCCACATACCTCCTTTATGTTGTCATTGACAAATGTGTTACATTTCTGTATTGTATGTGGCCAAAAATACACGATGTATGTCTTTGTACAATTGTTCTTTAAATCAGTTAAGCAAAGAGAATTATATGCATTCATACTTTTATAATTTAAAAATTACCTTTACAGGGCGCCTGGGTGGCTCAGTTGGTTAAGCAACTGCCTTCGGCTCAGGTCATGATCCTGGAGTCCTGGGATCGAGTCCCGCATCGGGCTCCCTGCCCAGCAGGGAGTCTGCTTCTCCCTCTCCCGCTCCCCCCTCTTGTGCTCTCTCTCTCTCTCAAATAAATAAATAAAATCTTAAAAAAAAAATTACCTTTACATTTGTTCTTTGAATTTTGTGCATATTTGCATTACTGTCTGGGGTCACTTGCATTCAGTCTGAAGAACTTCTTTTAATATTTCTTATAAGGGGGCGCCTGGGTGGCTTGGTCATTAAGTGTCTGCCTTCGGCTCGGGTCATGGTCCCAGGGTCCTGGGATCGAGCCCCACATCGGGCTCCCTGCTTGGCGGGAAGCCTGCTTCTCCCTCTCCCACTCCCCCTGCTTGTGTTCCCTCTCTCGCTGTGTCTCTCTCTGTCAAATAAATAAAATCTTTAAAAAAAAAAAATATTTCTTATAAGGTGGGTTTTCTGGCAAAAATTCTTTCAGAAATTGTCTATATTTTGCTTTCATTTTTAAAATATAGATTTACTGTATGTAAGTTGCTTCATTGACATTTGTTTTCGTTAACCATTTTGAGTGTTATCTCACTACCATCCACTCTCCATTGTTTCTGATTACAAGTCAGCTATTTATCTTATTGTGGTTCCACTGTAAGTGACAAATCTCATTTCTCTTGCTGCTTTCAAAATTATCTTCTTGTCTTTGGCTTTCAGCACTTTGACTATGATGTGTCTATTTGTGGATCTCTTTGCATTAATTCAACATGGAGTTCATTGAATTTCCTAGATGTATAGATTATTCATTTTCAATAAATTTGGGATATATTCAGACACTACTTTAAATGTTTATTCTGTTTTTACCCCTCCACACACTCAGTATTTCCATTACATTTATTTTAGGGTACTTAATAGTGTTCCACAATTCTCTGAGATTCAGTTCATTTTTTCTTCATTTTTTTTCTATTGGTTCTTTGGTTTGCATACTCCTTATCATTTTCTTTTGTCCCTTAACTATATTTATAATAGCTATTTTGAAATCTTTGTTAAATCCGACTTCTTTTTGTTCTCATAAGCACTTTCTTTAGTCTGCTTACATGCCAATTTATGGGTCATGGATTCCTGGGGTTTCTTTTCTTTTTCAGGTCTTGTAATTTTTTGATGGAAACTAGACATTTTAGATAATATATTGTAGCAATTCTGGGTACTTGCCTCTCCTCCAGGGCTTATTATTGTTATTTGCATTTTAATTTATTTAGTAATTCGTTGTGTTATTTTAGTGGTATCTATTCTCCTGGAGTATTAGCCTTTTCTGTTGCTCCTCAGAAAGGCACAGCCTTTAGTATGCCCAAAGTCACCCTGGATGACAATTATTTTGACCATTTCTTTCCCTTAAGCACACCAAGCTATTAAGTTCCACTAATTGCTTACTGATTGTTAATTTGTTTTTAACGGGGCCCTGGGGCCCAAATTGCTGTATGGACTGGTCCAATCAAATTTGGGCTATTTTGCAGGGGTAGTTCTGAGGTCAGTGTTTGAGATTTTTTGAGTCTAAACAGGATCTTCCTAATTGTTTCTTTCCTAGTCCTCTACTTTCTTCCTAGGAAAATCTCTGGGCCATTAGCTGTGTAGCTGGAAGGAGAGACAATAGCATGCTTCTCTCTGAGCAGCTCTCCCAATTTAGAAGCTGCACACTCTTTGGGGTAGAGGTGGGTGATAGCCTCAAGTCTTCTTGGCTTGCCTCTCCTGGTGTGGAACTACCACGTTATGGATCAAAGTCAGGGCAATCACTGCCTCAGTATTCTCAGAAGTAATATGCCCATAATAGTGTCTCTATTCTACAAGTGGAGACTGGGTGGAAAAAGTGAGCCCCCAACTCTTAGCCACACCCCCCAGAAACAGCTTCAGTAACAGATAGTTGGGGACAGGATGAAAATGCTTATGTCTTGCCCTTTCCAAAAAATAGCCCTCCAACTGAGAGCTGGGGTGGAAGGGAGCCCTGTGCTCTTTGCTATACTAGTCAAGAGTGGACTTCTCATGGGTCCCTGGTTGGCTCAGTTGGTAGAGCATGTGACTCTTGATCTTGGGCGTTTGAACTCCACATTGGAGGTAGAGTTTACTTAATAAAAACAAATTAGAAAAGAGTGGATTTCTCATCTCACTGGTTGAGAATCTCCACTATTTTTTAGAATGCCCTTAGGCTGCACTGCAAATAAAATAAATTTCTCTGGGAGGAGATTAGGAGCTATGTGCTTTATGTCCTTTTTCTTTCCCAAGGCAAAAATCTCTAAGCCATAGCTCTAGATCTGGAGTTGAAGACAATAGTTCTCTTCTCTCTGAGTGATAGCCCCTAGTGATAGCTAGGAGCTGAGTGCCTAGTGGAGGGGGTGAGCAATAGCCTCAGATCTCTCAACTCTCCCCTTTCTTGACATGGAACCACTGCTTTATGAGCTGGGAAAATGATGATCAGGGACCAGGTATCCTCAGCAGCACTATGTCCAAGGTAGAACCTCCATCCCATGAGAGGGACCTAACTATAGCCTCCACCTTTCAGCTGCAGTCACTCAGATAATAGCTTCAGCAACAAGTAGCAGGCTGCAGGGTGAAAAATGTTGACATCCTGCTCTTTCTGGCAAGATAGACATTTGACTAAGAATTGTGGGAGAGAAGGGCCCTGTGTTTTTGTCTGCACCAGTCTGAATGGAGTTGGGAGAGAAAAGGAACAGAATGGTTCCTGGTTCAAACACCACCAACTCTTACCATTCTTACTGAGTTCTAGTAGGTTTACTTGAACAAATGTTTCTACAGTAATCATTTCCAAAAATTTTAAATTGCTATTCTTTTCTAATTTTCACCAGCTTTTTGGGGAGTCAGTCTATGAAGTTCCTTATGATGTCAAGCCATAAGTGGAACTCACTTCATTCTTTTTCCTGTCTGAATAACATTCCATTCTATGGATATACTACATAATTTCCTTTAATTCATTGAATATATTTTAAATAGCTTATTTAAAGTCTTTGTCTAGTAAGTGCAATATCTAGGCAGTTTCTATTGATTTCTTTTTTTTTTTCACCGCCATATCAAATTTATTATTCCAATGGCACTAATACAGCTGGAGGTACTCATGGTGACACTGCACAAAGTTTCCTGCCTTCTAGTTTCTGTCCAAAGAGAAAGGTCTACCCGCTTGTTCCTTCCCCATTTCTGGGGGGAAAATCCACTACAGACCGTTTACCCAAATAAACCTTTTAATGCGTTATTTTTTTTTTTTAGACATTTGAGTTTCTGAAATGGAAAGAAGTGTTGAGTGTCCCATCCCGCCTCCCCCACCCCCACCTTTCTTTTTAAAGTATTTGCCAGTAAATGTTTTCCAGAAATGCACCGCAAAGAGAGATTTTTAGCACTTGTTGAATTCTGGGTCAGATCAAATAAAGATAGCTTTTTGAGTTGTATCTTTCAAGAAACCACAAGACAGGACAAAGAATGACAATTTGGGGGTTTGTGGCTTTGAAAGAGCTCCTACTTCATTTGCTACATCCAATACCAGCAGTGTCCGTTTTTATTTTTGTTTTATTTTTTAAATTTAAGTGTAATTAACAGTGTTATATTAGTTATAGGTGTACAACATAATAACAGTTCTATACATTTCTCAGTACTCATCAAGATATGTGTACTCTTAATCCCTTATGTCTATATCGCTCCCCCCCAACTTCACCTCTGGCACCCACCAGTTTTTTCTCTACATTTAAGAGTCTATTTTCTTGTCTTTTTTTCTTTTTTCATTTGTTTTGTTTCTTAAATTCTATGTGCAAGTGAAATCATATGGTATTTGTCTTTGACCGACTTATTTCACTTAGCATTATACATTCTAGATCCATCCATGTTATTGCAAATGGCAAGATTTCATTTTCTATGGCTGACTAATATTTCATTTTTATATATATATGCATATATTACATCTTCTTTATCCATTCATCTATTAATAGACCCTTTGGTTGCTTCCATATCTTGGCTATTATAAATAATGTTGCAATAAATACAGGGGTGCACATATCTTTTCAAATTAGTGTTTTCATTTTCTTTGTTAAGTACCCAGTAGTGGAATTACTAGATCATATGGTAATTCTATTTTCAATTGTTTAAGGAACCTCTATACTGTTTTCCAGACTAGCTGCACCAGTTTGCATTCCCACCAACAGTGTATGAGGGTTTCTTTTTCTCCACATCCTCACCAACACTTGTCTCTTGTGTTTTTGATTTTAACCATTCTGACAGGTGTAAACTAATATCTCATTGTGGTTTTGATTTGCATTTCCTTGATGATTAGTGATATTGAGTATCTTTTCATGTATATGTTGGCCATCTCTATATCTTCTTGGAAAAATGTCTATTCAGATCCTCTGCCTATTTTTAATTGGATTATTTGGATTTTGCTATTGAGTTGTGTGAGTTCTTCATGTATTCTGGATATTAACCTCTTATTGGACATATCATTTGCAAATATCTTCTCCCATTCAGTACATTGTATTTTTGTTTTGTTTATGTTTTCTTTCACTGTACAGAAGCTGTTTATCTTAGTGTAGTTCCGATAGTTTAATTTTGCCTTTCTTTCCCTTGCAAGAGGAGATATAGCTACAAAAATGGTCAATGGCAAATAAATTACTGCCTATGTTTTCTTCTAGGAATTTTATGGTTTCAGGTCTCACATTTATGTCTTTAACCCATTTTGAGTTTATTTTTGTGTATGGTATAAGATAGTGATCCAGTTTCATTTTTTTGCTTGTAGCTGTCCAGTTTTCCCAGCACTATTTGTTGAAGAGACTGTCTCTTTCCTATTGTATATTCTTGCCTACTTTGTCATAGGTTAATTGACTGTAAAAGTGTAGGTTTATTTCTAGACTCTATTTTATTTCATTGATCTGTGTCTATTTTTGTGCCAGTAATATACAGTTTTGATTAACTACAGCTTGGTAGTATGTCTTGAAATCTGGGATTGTGAAACCTCCAGCTTTGTTCTTCTTTGTAAGATTGCTTGGGCTTTGTGGGCTCTTTGTGGTTCCATACAAATTTTAGGATTATTTGTTCTATTTCTGTGAAAAATATTAGTATTTTGATAGGGATTGCATTCAATCTGTAGATTGCTTTGGGTAGTTTGGACATTTTAACAATATTGGTTGTCCTAATCCATGAGCATGGTGTATCTTTCCATTTGTTTGTGTCATCTTCAATTTCCTTCATCAATGTTTTATATTTTCTGGAGTACAGATCTTTCACCTTGTTGGTTTTTATCCATAGGTGTTTTATTCTTTTTGGTGTAATTGTAAATGGGATTGTTTTCTTGATTTCTCTTTTGTTTCATTATTAGTGTGTAGTAACACAATGAATTTCTATATATTAATTTTGTATCCTGTGACCTTACTGAATTTATTTACCAGTTTTAGTAGCTTTTGGTGGAGACTTCAGGGTTTTCTCTATATAGTATCATGTCATCTGCAAATAGTGAAAGTTTTACTTTTTCCTTACCAATTTGGATGCCTTTTATTTCTTTCTGTTGTCTGATTGTTGTTTGCTAGGACTTACAGTACTATCTTGAATAAAAGTGAGAGGGACCATCCTTGTCTTCTTCCTGATCTTAGAGGAAAAGTTCTCAATTTCTTACCATTAAGTGTGATGTTATCAGTGGGTTTTTTCATATATAGCCTTCATTATGTGGAGGTATGTTCTCTGTAAACCTACTTTATCAAGAGTTTTTATCATGAATGAATGTTGTATTTTGTCAAATGCTTTTTCTGCATCTATTGAAATGATCTTATGGTATTTATCCTTTCTCTTGTTAACATGATGTATCATGTTGATTGATTTGCAAATATTGAACCACCTTGTATCCCTGGAATAAATCCCACTTGATCATGGTGGTTGATTTTTTTTAAGGTATTGTTGAATTTGACTTGCTAATATTTCATTGAGGATTTCTGTATCTATGTTCATCAGAGATATTGACCTGTAGTTTTCTTTTTTGGTAGTGTCTATCTGATTTTGGTATCAGGGTAATGCTAACCTCATAGACTGAATTTGGAAGCCTTCCTTCCTTTTCTAATTTTTGGAATAGTTTGAGAAGAATAAGTACTTACTCTTCTTTAAATGTCTGGTAGAATTTACTATGAAGCCATCTGTTCCTGGCCCTTTGTTGGGAGTTTTTTGATCACTGATTCAATTTCATTGTTAGTAATCAGTCTGCTCAAATTTTCTATTTCTTTCTTTTTTTTTTTTTTATTTTATTTTTTTTTTTTTTTTAAAGAATTTATTTATTTATTTGAGAGAGAGAGAATGAGAGACAGAGAGCATGAGAGGGAGGAGGGTCAGAGGGAGAAGCAGACTCCCTGACGAGCAGGGAGCCCGATGTGGGACTCGATCCCGGGACTCCAGGATCATGACCTGAGCCGAAGGCAGTCGCTTAACCAACTGAGCCACCCAGGCGCCCCTCTATTTCTTTCTGATTAAGTTTTGGTAGTTCATATGTTTCTAGGAATTTATCCATTTCTTCTAGGTTGTACAATTTGTTGGCATATAATTGTTATAATATTCTCTTATAATGTTTTTTATTTCTGTAGTCTTGGTTATGTCTCCTTTCATTTCTCACTTCATTTATTTAAGTCCTCTCCGTTGTTGTTGTTGTTATTGTTGTTTTTGATGCGCCTGGCTAAAGGTGTATCAATTTTGTTTACCAATTTTGTTGATCTCAAATAACTAACTCCTGGTTTCTTGATCTGTTCTATTCTTTTTTAAAGATTTTATTTATTTATTTGACAGAGAGAGACAGTGAGAGAGGGAATACAAGCAGGGGGAGTGGGAGAGGGAGAAGCAGGCTTCCCCTGAGCAGGGAGCCCGATGCAGGGCTCAATCCCAGGACCACAGGCTCATGACCTGAGTCGAAGGCAGACACTTAATGACTGAGCCATCCAGGTGCCCTTGATCTGTTCTATTGTTGTGTTTTTTAGTCTCTATTTCATTTATTTCTGCTGTAATCTTTATTATTTCTTTCCTTCTATTGGCTTTGAGTTTTGTTTGTTCTTCTTTTCCTAGCTCTTTCAGGTGTAAGGTTAGGTCGTTTATTTGGGATTTTTCTTGCTTCCTGAGATAGGCCTGTACTGCTATGATCTTTCTTCTTAGAACATCAGCTATTATTTTTCAAGGCTACTACTGATCTGGAGATCAGGCAATGAAAATAACATAGGTTCTTACTGATAACTGTGATGTATGTGTTGAATTAGTGTTCCCTGTGTTGCTGCAAGCCTTTGGTTAATTTCTATAGTTACAGTTTTTCTGTTGGTTTTATGACTGTACCAATATTGGAAGTTTTTTCTCTGCCTTTATTTTTGCATATGTCACTTCCCTACCTTCTTTTGTTTTAACTGGTGTGACATTTTAATTCCACTAGTGGCTCCTAAGATCAGAGATCTGGTATTTTAAATCCAACATCTGTGACCAATATAGTCTACTTATATTTACTTCTCTCTTTTCTGTTTGTGGTTTCTACTTTTCTGTTTCTTTGAATAATCAATAATTTTCAATTTAAAACTGGACATTGTTATACATTGTGATACTCTAGAGTTTGTTTTCTCTTGTGAAGATTATTGTTTTTGTCTTTTAGTAAGCAGAGTTCTTTCTGAACTCAAGCCGTAAAACCTGTGTCTACCACACAGTGCAGCATCCAATGCCTCTGCTCAGTTTTCTTGGCTTCCAGCTGCCTCTTTTTAGTCTGTTCCTCCAATATTTCCTCTGTTCCTGTGTTGTTTAAAAATCAATCAAGAGTTAGGGTAGAGTTTTTTGTGGTTTTTTTTAGATTATTTATTTGTTTATTTGAGAGAGAGTGAGAGCGAGAGAGAGCACAGAGGGGGAGGGAGAAACAGACTCCCCACTGAATGTGGAGCCCACCATGGGGCTTGATCTCAGGACCCTGAGACCATGACCTCAGTCAAAGGCAGATACTTAACCGACTGAGCCACTTAGATGCCCCAGGGCAGAGTTTATTTATAGATTGATGTATTATTGAGAAATTCTGCATCTATGTATGTAATTGATATTGTTCTATATATGTCCTATCTGGTAAAGTCCTTATCAGGTTTTCATATCAAGGTTATGCTGGCCCCATAAAGTTAATTAGTCATGTTCCTTCCTTTTCCATTTTCTGAACCATTCTTGTAAATTTGATAATGTTTCCCTCTTAAATGTTTGACAGAATTCACCAATGAAGCAATTTGGATCTCAATTTAGCTGTGGAAAAGTTTTTAAATATTAATTTAATTACTTTGGTAGATGAAGAGCAATTTCAATTTTCTATCTCTTTCCATTTTGATTCACTTTAGTTCATAGCCAATTAAATAAGGTGAATTGAAATAAATAAAAATTAAGGTAACAAAGAATGGCAAAAAGTTAAAACTTTTACTTGAAGATAACAATTTATGTGGAAACTCTCAAGGAACCTATAAAGAGAAAACTTTACTAATATCAGTAGGTAAATTTAGCAAGGTAGCAAGATATCAGATCAATATAATATACAAAATAAATTTTATTTCCATATACTAGCAACAATGAAAACATTTAATAAGTTACATCTATAATATCATAAAAAATATGGTACCCTTAGAAAGATGTGAAAACCCTCTATACTACAGTCTTTAAAATATTGCACAGAGAAATTAAGGTTGACTTATTAAGTGGAGAGATATTGCACGTTCTTGAATTAGAAGACTGAAACTTAAAATGTCACCCAAATTAATCTATGGACTCATAGCAACTCCAAAATAACCACATCCATTATTTGCACAAACTGCAAGTTGATTCCAAAATTTAAATAGAAATGCAAAGCACTTAAGATAATCAAAATAATTTTGCAAAGGAAAAATAAAGTAGGAGCACTTACACTATCTGATTTCAAGACTTAACTTTAAAGCTTAAGTAATCACAAGAATGGATACTGGCAAAAAAAAAAAAATAAGAAATGAGTCAATGCAATTAAAAGATAATTTATAAATATACTCACACATATACTATCAATTGAATTTCAAAAACTGTGCCAAGATAATTAAATAGGGAATAGTTTTTTCAACAAATGTTCTGAGATTCACGTACAAATTGATATGAAAAGATATTAACTTTGATACTTACCTCACATTATACACAGAATTACTTTAAAATAGATTATAGACCTAAATATAAGATCTAAGGATAAATTATAGGAGAATATCTTCATAACATTGGCATAAGTCAATATTTTAAATATAGAAAAAAATGCATTAACAATGAAATTTAAAAACTGACAAGTTGAATTTCACCATAATTAAAAACTGCTCTTTGCAATGTCCACAATAACCAAACTATGGAAAGAGCCTAGATGTCCATCAACAGATGAATGGATAAAGAAGATGTGGCATCTATATACAATGGAATATTATGCAGCCATCAAAAAAAAATCTTGCCATTTGCAATGACGTGGATGGACCTAGAGGGTATTATGCTAAGCAAAATAAGTCAGTCAGAGAAAGACAAGTATCATATGATCTCACTGATATGAGGAATTCTTCATCTCAGGAAACAAACTGGGGGTTGCTGGAGTGGTGGGAGGGTTGGAGTGGCTGGGTGATAAACACTGGGGAAGGTATGTGCTATGGTGAGCTCTGTGAATTGTGTAAGACTGATGAATCACAGACCTGTACCTCTGAAACAAATAATACATTGTATGTTAAAAAAGAAGAAGAAGAAGAAGATAGTAGGAAGGGAAAAATGAAGGGGGGCACATCGGAGGGGGAGATGAACCATGAGAGACTATGGACTCTGAGAAACAAACTGAAGGTTCTAGAGGGGAGGAGGGTGGGGGGATGGGTTAGCTTGGTGATGGCTGTTAAAGAGGGCACGTATTGAATGGAGCACTGGGTGTTATACGCAAACAATAAATCATGGAACACTACATCAAAAACTAATGAAGTAATGTATGGTGACTAACAAAACATAATAAAATAAAATTTTTTTAAAAACTGCTCTTTGAATGACTCTGCTAAGGAAGTAAAAGAAACAAGCCACAGCCTCAGAAAAAATATTGACAAGATATTTCTCACAAAAAAACTTATATCAAAATATATAAAGAATGCTTACCATTAAATAATAAGACAAACAACTCAATTAAAAATGGGCAAAATCATGGACAATTTTTATAAAAGAATGTATCCAAATGGTAATAAATATATGAAAGAATACTCAGTACCAAATGGTAATAAATATATGAAACAATACTCAGTACCATGAGGGTCATACAACTTTAAAACTACAAGAGACAGCTTATCACCCACTAGAATTACTAAAATTGAAAAGGGTACCAAAGAGTAGCAAGAATTAGTAGCAAGTGAGACTTTCATAATTTGCTGATGGGAGTGCAAAACGGTACTTGAGCAATTTCTTTTAAAAGGTATATATGCAGGGCGCCTGGGTGGCTCAGTCGTTAAAGCGTCTGCCTTTCAGCTCAGGTCATGATCCCAGGGTCCTGGGATCGAGCCCCGCATCGGGGTCCCCGCTCTGCGGGAGGCCTGCTTCTCCCTCTCCCACTCCCCCTGCTTGTGTTCCCTCTCTCGCTGTGTCTCTCTGTCAAATAAATAAAAAAATAAAATCTTAAAAAAAAAAAGGTATATATGCATCTACCCTATCACTCCACTGTTTATATTTACCCACATAATATGTATGCCCATACACACAAAAAAATTATGCACAAATACTCACAGCTACTTTATTCATAATAGTCCAATACTAGAAATAACCCAAATGTCCGTCAACATGTGAAAATAGCAGCAAAAGTTCTTGCAAAAGTATGATATTTACAATAAAAACTAGTGATACAACCAAAAATAAGGGTGATGATTTGACAGCCATTATAGTGACCAAAAGCAGCCAAATACATAAGCATAGATCCTATATAATTCCATCTATGTAAAGTTGTGGAACAGCAAAACTAATCTATATTGATAGATATCCAAATAGTCATTTTCTGAGCTCAAGGACACTGACTAGAAAATGACATGAGAAAACTATCTGCAGTGTTGAAAATTTTCTATTATTTTGATTGGGTGGTAATTACACATGTATATACATTTGTAAAACCTCATGCAAATGTATAATTGAAATCTGTCTATTTTTATGTGCCAATAAACTATACTCAATTGGTAAATTTCTTTTAAAAATCAACAGAGCATCAACAGCTTATAGGGCTCTAGAAAGTCATCTAAGATGCATGGATCTCAGAAAGCAAGGAGAAAGATTGAGAAAATAAAACACTTGAAGCATATAAAAAGCACACATTCTCTCTTATTGTGTTTTTTAAAAGTTAAGTAGTTACTCAAAGAAAAATTATAACAATATGTTGTAGGGTTGTACCATATTTAGAAATAAACCATATGGAAACAATTGTACATATGTCGGTGGGTATAAACAGACTTGTACTATTATATGATTCTTACATTATACATGAAGCAGATCATAAAGCTGATCATAACTAATCATAATATCTCCTTATTTTTTAATATCTGTAGGTTATGTGGTGATACCCTCTCTTTCACTCTTGATATTGATAATTTGTGTTCTCTGTCTTCTTTCCACCTGCTTTTTCTTGGTGTGTGTTGTGAGAGACTCATCAATTTTATTAAACTTTGCAAAGAATCAACTTTTGCTTTGCCAGTTTTCTCTCTTATTTTTGTTTTCTCTTTCACTGATTTTTGTTCTTGTCTTATTATTTCTTTCCTTCTACGTAGGATGTAATTTTTTCTTTGTAAAAATTTCTTATTGTGGAAACTGAGGTCACTGATTTTAACCCTTTCCTTTTTTTCTAATATGGACACTTATAGCTAAAATAGCCTCTGAACACTGCTTTTGCAATGTCCACAGATTTTATATGTTGTGTTTTCAACATATTTATCCAAATATTTTACCACATTTACTTGTGATTTCTTTTTTGGCCTGTGAACAACTTAGATATTTAATTCTGATGTTGTCAAAAGGTATTATAGAACATTTCAGTCTTTGGAAATTATTAAGATGTAGTTTATGCTCCAGTAGATCTGAATTTCCACCTGTTACTATTTCAATCAGCCTAAAACATTCCTTCAGCATTTCTTTTAGTGAAGATCTACTGGCAATAAATTCTCCTAGCTTTATTTTGTCTGAAAATGTCTTAACTTTACCCTCATAAAATTCTAGGCTGACAGGTTTGTTTTGTTTTTACTTTGTTCTATTTAAAGACAGTTTTAATATCTTCTGTCTTCTATAGTATCTGATGTGAAGTCCTTGGACATTTCTATATTAATCCTCTCTATGAAATGTATTATTTTTCTCTTGCCTTTAGATTTATTATTTATATTGTTTAAAAGTAGTTTGTTTATAATACACTTATTATTTCTTTCCTTTGAATTTATTCCACTAAGGGCTTGTTGAGTTGCACAGATCTATAGATTAATACTTTTCACCAAATTTGGGAAATTTTTACCATTATCTCTTCAAATATTTTCCTGCCCCATTATTTCTCCTCTTCTTCTGAGACTCTTTATTACATGTGTGTTAGAGTGCTTTATATTGTTCCATAGGTCAATGAAAATCTTAATTTTTTAAATCTTTTTTCTTTGTTCTTCCAATTATTTTTTTCAAGTTTTTATTTAGATTCCAGTTAGTTAACATAGTGTAATATTAATTTCAGGTATAGAATTTAGTGACTCCTCACTTATATACAACATCTAGTCCATGCTCATTTCAAGGGCCTTCCTTAATCCCCATCACCTATTTAACCCTTCCCACTGCCCATCTCTCTCCGTTTGCTCTCTATAGTTAAGAGCCTTTTTCTTAGTTTGTCTCTCTTTTTTTCCCCCTATGTCCATCTTAGCATAATACTCCCTGGCTCTGTACATGTCCTTGCAAATAGCAAGATTTCATTCTTTCTGGTGGCTCAATAATATTCCATTGTATATATATACCACTTCTTTATCCATTTATCAGTCAATGGACATTTGGGCTCTTTCCATAATTTGGCTATTGCTGATAATGCTGCTATAAACATTGGGATGCATGTATCCCTTCCAATCGGTGTTTGTGTATCCTTTGGGTAAATACCAAGTAGTGCAATTGCAGGATCATAGGGTAGTTCTATTTTTAAATTTTTTAGGAACCTCCATACTGTTTTTCCAGAGTGACTGCACCAGTTTGCATTCCCACCAACAGTGCAAGAGGGTTCCCCTTTCTCTACATCCCCTCCAATACCTGTTGTTTTCAGTGTTGTTAATTTTAGCCATTCTGACTGGTGTGGGGTCATATCTCATGGTAGTTTTGTATTTCCCTAATGATCAGTGATGCTGAGCATCTTTTCATGTGTCTTCTGGCCATCTGGATGTCTTCTTTGGAAAAATGTCTATTCAAGTCTTCTGCCCATTTTTAACTGGGTATTTGTTTTTTGGGTGTTGAGTTGTGTAAATTCTTTATAGATTTTGGATACTAACCTTTTATCAGATATGTCATGAGCAATTCTCTTCTCCCATTCTATAGGTTGCCTTTTAGTTTTGTTCATTGTTTTCTTCACCATACAGAAGCTTTTTTATTTTGATGAAGTCTCAATAGTTTATTTTTGCTTTTGCTTCACTTGCCTCAGGAGACATATCTAGTAAGAAGCTGCTATGGACAATGTCAGAGAGATTACTGCCTGTGTTCTTCTCTGGGATTTTGATGGCTTCCTATGTCACATTTAGGTCTTTAATCCATTTTGAATTTATTTTTGTGTATGACGTAATAAAAGTGGTCCAGTTTCATTCTTTTGCATGTTGCTGTCCAGTTTTCCCAGCACCATTTGTCTTTTTTTTTTCCATTGGGTATTCCTTCCTGCTTTGCCAAAAATTAGTTGACCATAGAGTTGTGGGTCCATCTCTGGGCTCTCTATTCTGTTCCATTGATCTATGTGTCTGTTCTTGTGCCAGTCCCATACTGTCTTGATCACTACAGCTTTGTAATATAACTTAAAGTCTGGAATTGTGATGCCTCCAGCTTCGGTTTTCTTTTTCAACATTCCTTTGGCTGTTTGGGGTCTTTTGTGGTTCCATACAAATTTTTGGATTTTTCTAGCTCTGTGAAAAATGTGGGTGGTATTTTGATAGGGATTGTACTAAATGTGTAGATTATTTGGGTCGTATAGACATTTTAACAATATTTGTTCTTACCCTTCCTTTTATTAATGTGGTATGACATTGATTGATTTGTGAATATTGAACCACCCTGCAGCCCTCAATAAATCCCACTTGATCGTGGTGAATGATTCTTTTAATGTACTGTTGGATTCAATTTGCTGGTATTTTGCTAGTATTTTGTTGAGAATCTTTGCATCCATGTTCCTTAGGGATGCATCCTTAGGGATGGATCCTTAGGAATGCCTGAAGTTCTCTTTTAGTGGGGTCTGTGTTTGGTTTTGGAATCAAGGTAATACTTGCCTCATAGAATAAGTATGGAAGTTTTCCTTCCATTTCTATTTTTTAGAATAGTTTGAGAAGAATAGGTATTTACTCTTCTTTAAGTGTTTGGTAGAATTCCTCTGGGAAGCTGTCTGGCCCTGGACTTCTGTTTTTTGGGAGATTTTTGATTACTGATGTAATTTCCTTGCTGGTTATCAGTCTGTTCAGGTTTTTATTCCTTCTTTTCCAGTTTTGGTAGTTTACATGTTTCTAAAAATTTATCCATTTCTTCCAGACTGTCCAGTTTGTTGGCATATAGTTTTTCATAATATTCTCTTATAATTGTATTTCTATGGTGTTGGTTGTGATCTCTCCACTCTCATTTGTGATTTTATTTATTTGGGTCCTTTCTCTTTTCATTTTGATAAGTCTAGCTAGGAGTTTATCAATTTTATTAATATTTTCAAAGAACCAGCTCCTGGTTTCATTGATCTGTTCTACTGCTTTTTAGTTTCTATATCATTTATTTCTATTCTAATCTTTATTATCTCCCTTCTGCTGGCTTTAGGCTTCATTTGTTGTTCTTTTACTAGCTCTTTTAGGTGTAAGGTTAGGTTGTTTATTTGATTTTTCTTACTTCTAGAGGTAGGCCTGTACTGCTATATACTTCCCTCTTATGACTGCTTTTGCTGCGTCCCAAAGGTTTTGGACTGTCATGTTTTCATTTTCATTTGTTTCCATGTATTTTTTTTTATTATTTCTCTGATTTCCTGGTTGATCCGTTCATTCTTTAGTAGCATGTTGCTTAACCTCCATGCATGTGTGGTCTTTCCAAATTTTTTTCTTGTGATTGACTTCAAGTTTCATAGCGTTCAGAAAAGATACATGCTGTGATCTTAATCGTTTTGTACTTGTTGAGGATTGATTTGTGACCCAGTATGTGATCTATTCTGGAGAATGTTCCATGTGCACTTGAGAAGAATGTATATTCTGGGGCATTAGGATGAAATGTTCTGGATATATCTGGTTCAGTGTGTCTTTCAAAGCCATTGTTTCCTTGTTGATTTTCTGTTTAGATGCTCTGTCCACTGTTGTAGGTGGGGTGTTAATCAAGTGCTGGAAGTCCCCTACTATTACTGTATTATTATCAATGAGTTTATTTATGTTGGTTATTAATTGGTTTATATATTTCTGTGCTCCCAAGTTGGGGGCATAAATATTTACAATTGATAGATCTTCTTGTTGGATAGACCCCTTAGTTATGATATAATGCCTTTCATCTCTTGTTACAGTCTTTGTTTTAAAAATCTAGTTTTTCTGATATAAGTATTGCTACTCTGACTTTCTTTTGACTTCCATTGGCATGACTGATGTTTCATGCCCTCACTTTCAATCTGCAGGTGTCCTTAGGTCTAAAATGAGTCTCTTGTAAGCAGCATATCAATGAGTCTCTTTTTTTTTTTTAATCCATTCTGACACTGTATGTCTTTTGATTGGAGTATTTAGTCCATTTACATTCAGAGTGATTATTAACAGATAATGCATTTAGTGCCATTTTATTGCTTGTCTTGTGGTTATTTCTGGAGATTTTCTCGGTTCCTTTCTAGTCTTTGTCACTTTTAGTCTTTCATTCCCACTCAAAGGGTCCTCTTTAATATTTCTTGCAGGGGTGCCTGGGTGGTTCAGTCAGTTGAGCGTCCAACTCTTGGTTTCAGCTCAGGTCATGATCTCAGGGTCATGGGATCAAGCCCTGCGTCAAGCTCTGTGTTTAGCAGGGAGTCTGCTGGAAACACTCTCTGTCTCTCTCCCTTTCCCCTCCCCCTGCTCTCTCTCGCTCTCTCTCTCTCTCTCTCTCAAATAAATAAATAAATCTTTAAAAAGTATATTTCTTATAGGCCTGGTTTAGTGGTCACAAACTCCTTTAGTTTTTGTTTGTCTGGGAAACTCTCTAGCTCTCCTATTCTGAATGATAGCCTTGCTGGATAGAGTATTCTTGGCTGTAGATTTTTCCCATTCAGCATGTTGAATATATCATGCCACTCCCTTCTGGCTTGTCAAGTTTTTGTGGCAAGATCTACAGCTAGCCTTATGGGTCTTCCCTTGTAAGTTTTTTCTTTATCACTATATTTTGCAAATTTAACTACAATATGACTTGGTGTTGGCCTGCTTTTGTTGATTTTGATTTTGATGGGAGTTTGCCATGCCTTCTGGATTTGGATGTCTGATTCCTTCCCCAGATTAAGAAAGTTTTCAGCTATTATTTCCTCAAATAAACCTTCTGCTCCCTTTTCTCTCTTCTTCTTCTTTTGGGACTCCTATGATACAAATGTTATCACATTTGATGGAGTCACTGAGCTCCCTAAGTCTATTCTCATGATCCATAATTCTTTCTCACTTCTGTTCAGCTTCATCATTTTCCATTATTCTAGCTTCTATAGCATTTATTCATTCCTCTGCTTCTTCCATCCTTGTGATCATTACATTTGGGTGGTTTCGAATCTCAGTTATTGTATTTTTAATTCCTACTGTTTTTTAACTCTTTATCTCTATGGTAAGGGTCTCTCTGATGTCTTCCATGCTTCTCTTAAGTCCACCCAGTATCCTTATGATTGTTGTTTTAAATTCTCAAGCAGGCATATTACTTATATCTGTTTCGATTAGATCTCTGGCCATGACTTTCTTACTCTTTCTTTTGGGGTGAATTCCTCTCTCTTGGCATTTTGTCTAAGTCTCTATCTTCTTCTGTGTATTAGAAAAGCCTGTTAAGTTTCCTGCTCCTGAGAGTAATGGCTTTATGAAGAAGAGGTCATATAGTGTCCAGGTCCTGGGGCTTCAGAGAGTGTCTCTGGTGTGTGCTGCATATACTCTGCTGTTCTGTTTGGGCTGCTCTTTCCCTCAGTTCAGTTGTCTTCAGAGGCTGTTCTTGCTTACAGTGGGCAGTGTTGGACCTTGGCCAGAGTGTGGCAAGTTTTAACTAGGCATGCTCTGGTCTGCCTGTTAAATGAGACCTGATGATACTTCCATTAGAACTAAAGCCTTGCAGAACTCTATGGTCAGAAGACATGGTGGGTGCAGGAGTTTGTGCTGGTCTTCTAGGGAAGGGGCCTGCTGTGCTGGTCTTCGGCACACTTGCCTGAGAAAAGCAGTACCAGCAGAACACAGGGGATCAGGACTTGGTGTAAGCAGATTAAGCAGCCAGTGTTGGCGCTGTGCTGTTTACTGAAGTTGGTTTATGCTGAGGGGCAAAGAAGGGAAATGGCACCAGCCAACTCCTTTGTCCCCAGAGAGAAGTCTCCGTGCTTGCTGCTCTTAGGAAAGTACTTCCAAAAGAACAAAACATTTCCCTTCATGCCTCCTAGGCATTTTTCAGATGGTTGTTTTCAAGCAGTCTGTCTCCGAGTTGCTTGCCTGCCTGGAGCAGTGCAGTGCCCCTTGGGCTCTATCCCAGCCAAACCTGCTGACTTTTAAAACTCCGAACTTTAAGGACATGCTGTGGTGGGGGCCTACACTGGTCTCCTGGGGGAGAGTCCTGCTGTGCTGGGATAAATGCTGGTTTGACCAAGAAGGGCAATTGTGCCAGAGCACATGGGCATGGGGTTTGGAGCAAGCTGGCTAAACAGCCAGTGTCTAGGTTAGCCGCCCTTAGCAGGTGTCTCTGCACCTATGCTGAGGGGCAGGTGAGGGAAGCAGTGCCCACTGACTCCTTTATTCCCAGAGAGGCGTCTCTGCGAATGCCACCTCTCACGGATGTGCTCCAAGAAGAGCTAACAGTCTCTCTCTCCATGCCCCTTAGGTGATCCTCAGATTGTGCCGTCTGCCCCAGTGTTGCTCACCCGCCTTCTCTCCAGGAGTAGGGCGGCACCCTCAGGGCTCTATCTTGGCCAAGCCTGCTGACCTCTAAAACTCCACTCTTTGAGCCCTGCTGGTTGTAAAAACTCAAGAAAATTAGCCCCTCTCATTTTCCCAGCCAGTGGCTTTGGAGAATTGCTCTCCTTGTGGATACCCCTGTTTGCTCCCCTCTCTCTCACCTTTCTCCACGACCACAGCTCCCTCCCTTCCACAGCACCTGTGATCCATTTCTCCTCCAAACCATGTCTCCGCACTTCCTACCTTCCTCCATGTGGCCTCTTCTCTCCCTCTAGTTGTGCAGTTTGTTCTGTCAGTCCTCAGGTCAATTTCTTGAGTATTCAGAATGATTTGATAGTTATCTAGCTGTATTCGAGGGATGAGGCAAGCCCTCAAGTCCTCCTACTATACCCCCACCTTAGCTCCCCCAACCTTTTCCAATAATTTTTGTGAGTGTCTTTAAGTTTGTAATTCCTTTCTTCTGCCATCTCCAATCATCTGTAAAACTTCTCCAGTTTAGTTTTCATTCATGTATTTTATCTCATAGTTCCAAAATTTCCTTTCCACTCTTTGTTATAATTTACATTTCTCTGCCAAGAGCCAGCATCTCTTCATTCATTTGGACCATATTTGGCTTTAAGTCCTTCAACATCATTATTTTGTAATAGTTGCTGCAAATTCTCATCTGATAATTCCAACAGTAGGTGGAACCAGAAGTCTGTTTTCATTGATTGCTTTTTTGTGATTACTATCATAATTTCCTATTTCTTCATATCCATCTTTTATTTTATGAAGGGCACTGTAGATGATACAGTACAAAAAGTCTAGAAGGTGTTGTTTTCTTTTAAAGAGTATTCAATTTCAGGCTGGCATGCTATGAATTTCCTTCTGTTTTTCTTGATTCTATTCAGGTTTGGGGTTAGGTTTTATAATGGTGAATCTTTTAAGGACATGATCCTTACTACTAAGTATATACTTTCTTTTGTTTCAGCCGAATCCTCAAGATGTTAGTGATGGGCTAATATGGTCTCTTCATTCTGGTTGGGCCAGACTCCAACTTCTAGAACTGTGTAACCTCTAGTATATCTGTTCTGTTCTTATTCTCATCGCTGCCACTCACTTCTAGGCCTTATGGAATCTCACTGTGTAACCTAGCTCTCAACCATGTACCTGGAAGTATGCTTACAAATACTTCTTGGTCTCCCCTTCTGCATAGTTCTCTCTTCTTTTACACCTTGATCAGGAAATTCTAGGTGTTTTGGGAGTCCTGAATGCTGATCTCTGTTTCCTTAGTTCAGCAGGACAGCCAACCCCTACTTGGGCTTTCCTTCCCTGTGCCACAGTGAAGAAATTGTCTCCATATAGAGAGGGAAAGTGTGAATATAGCACTATCTCAAGTTTCTCCCTCATCTTAAAAACACAGTCCTACACAGATTATTTCCAAATGCTTGAAAAAAAAAAAATATATATATATATATATATTCTGTTTAGTTTTATGGTTGTTTTTGGCAGAATGGCAACTCTGGTACCAAGAACTCTATCATGGCTGGAAACATGAGTCCAATTTTAAAAATCTTTTTTTCATTGTGCTTAAGTTTAAATGATATGCATTGACCTTCTTGAAGTTCATTGATCATTGTTTCTACTATTAATCCCATACAATGTGTTTTTTTAATTTTAAGTAATGAATTTTTTTTTTTTAGTTGCAGGATTTCCTCTTTTCTTTAGTTTTCACATCTATCCTGAAATTCCCATGTCTACCATCACATATCTATCTTTTCTGGTAAATTGTTAACATATTTATGCCAGTTAAAGCCTTTGTTAATTTCAATATCTGGATCATGTGTGGGTCTGTTTCTATTTACTTATTTTCCTCTTTATTATGGGTCACATTTTTCTGGGGTTTTGTTTTTTTGTATATCTAGTAATTTTATAAATATACTCTTATGGAAGCATTGTTTTTTGTTTCTTATGGTAGGCTCCGGGTCTTAAAAGCTCTTGTTTTCAGTCCTGGGGCAAATCCTTTAATTTTAAGAAACTGGCTTTTTTCCTAAGGTATGTTCCTTTTGAGCATAAATGAAAGGCCAAGGTATTTACTAAGTTTTTCTAATGATGTGATGCGAACTCCCAACTTTGTTTTCTCTGCCATAGACAACTGTTGAGATTTCTATTAAATACTTTCATCCTTTCAAATGTTGCTTGCTCCATGGGTTCTTTGGAATCTCACACATAAAGGATTCAGGTGTCAAGAAAAAAATGGAGGGAATTTCTATAGATATTTTATGGTCTCTCCTCCCTGTGACTTGTCCTTTCTCTGACTGCACTCTTCAACTCCTAGCTGTTCTGGCAGATCTTAATGCTATTATGTTACTCCACAGCTCAGTTAGACTGTAACTTTCTTTTCTTTTTTTTTTTTTTAAAGACTTATTTATTTATTTGAGAGAGAAAGAGAGAGCACATGAGCGGAAGGGGCAGAGGGAGAGGGAGAGAGAATGTCAAGCAGACT
Source organism: Phoca vitulina (assembly GCF_004348235.1). Taxonomy (NCBI): domain Eukaryota; kingdom Metazoa; phylum Chordata; class Mammalia; order Carnivora; family Phocidae; genus Phoca; species Phoca vitulina. Next base: position 846,423 of record NW_022589772.1, on the reverse strand, counting down.
CCATGCCCAGCATGGAGCCCAACACAGGGTCCAGTCTCATGACCCCGAAATCACGACCCTGAGATCACAACCTCAGCCAAAACCAAGAGTCAGATGCTCAACTGACTGTGATACTCTGGTGCCCCTAGACTGTAACTTTCTGCTTTGAGGTCTAACCTCCATGCTGGAGAATGCCCTCAGGGGAAGAGACATATAAATTTGGAACTCAAACAACATGTTTCCCTCATTCAATGGCTGAGTCTTCTGTAATTTCTACATGATTTTTGCTCACACTTACGTACCTTCAAATGTTGGGTTTTTAAAATTTTGTTCACAATTTATGATTGTTATTAGCAGGAGTGCTGGTCTTCCATAAGCTGCTCCACCATTATTAGAAAATGATAGTCTTTTCTTGCCAGTTTTTATAGTTGTTTATAGCAAGAAGTTAAGTCTAATTTTGATACCAGCTACTACATCATGACTGTAGCTGGGAATTTGTAAAGTCTGATGTTGAAAAAAATTAACATCTTTATTTTAACTAACCAATAACTGAAATTTGGGATTTACTCCAGTTACAAATGTAGGCAATAAACCAGAATAGTAATTTGCAGTATCTATATTATTATCACCAATAGGAATCACAGATAATTAAAAATCACATTCAGTTCTGGCAGATAGCTTGACATATGATAAACCCTGGTCACTATTTCAAAATTTGAGTAGCTATTAGATATTTAATGTGTTAATTAAAAAACACATATATTATTGTTTCTAAAGTTGGTCTTTAATGTTTGATAGCAGAATGCCAAAATAATTTTGTTTCCTTTGCAATCCCCTGTGTTGTTTTATCCATTCAAAAACATTATTCTGAGAGGTCTATACTTACAAAAAGGTTTAGAACCCTCTGCCCTAGATTCTTTTCTGATCCTTCTTCTTTCCACAAAAGTTCTCCTTAAAAGATTGTAATTTCCCTTGTAATTTCCCCTTATAAGAAATGTCCTGTTCCCAGCTCACACCTATCTCCTGAGTTCGAAACACCTATATTCACATAGAATTTCATATTGATCCTCAACAAGCACTTCTAACATAACACAATCCAGAGTCCATTACCTTCCCTGCCACAATCTTGCTCTTCACCTATGTTCCTATGCTTAATGGCAACCCCATCTACCTAAGGACACAAACCAGAAACTTGTAATTACTTATTGACGACTCCTTCTCTCTCACATGCCATATCCAATCTATCACCATGTCTTATAAATGGAACTTCCTAAATATCTCGAAAGTTTATTTATTTCCCTTAATCCTTTCTACTTTTCCCTTTATTTAGACTCTTCTTTCCCTTGCATAATAATACCTTTCTTACCTGTTACAAAAGAACTGAGGCCACCTTCTACCCAAGTCTTCACTTTCTGCCTAGGGACCCAGCAGTCCATTTATTCTCAGGTTCTCAGAGCCTTGTTCCATTGCCCATTGTCTCTTTATTTTTCCTGCATCTCCAAACTCTCTTCCGAATATTTTCCCAGTAGCATATAAGAGTGTTCAACTATCTGATTTTATTTTTAAGAAAAGCTTACTATCTACATTCACCTACCTGCATTCACTCTCCTTATTTCTCATTGCTTCACAGAATCAACAAATATCCACTTAAATCATTTTGTGCATCAAGTTAACAGTTCTGTTTTTTGCCATCTACCAGTTATTTCTCATTTCTATTTATCCTTCTTTTACCTTTTCATGCAGGCCTTGATAATTTCTACCACCCATTCACATTACCATCTCTTCTAATGTAAAGTAACAGCCATTCTTAATTCCTAGTGTAATTCTTCCAATTGTTTCTGACTTTGCCTCCTCGGGGACCTTATTCCATCATCTGTTACCTTTCTTTTTTGCATCTTTAAGTTCTTCCATTCTACTAGCTTTCACCCTTAACGTGTAAGCACATTATTAATCTTAATTAATCTTGAATATAATCTAAAATATAATCTTAGTCTTCTCAAACATCACTAGTTTGTGAGTAATGCAGGAGGGAAAAATAATTTTCCATCTACCTTTCTGAGGCCTTAGCTTAGACCTCCAGTAATAAAAGACAGATTAACAAGTGAAAAACAAACAGACATTTAATATCCCTGTATACATGGGATATACAAAAACAAAACAAAACAAAACTGAGTAACTTCTCCAGATGGTGCAAGGCACCACCTTAAATACCATCTTCAGCTAACAACAAAGATGTGGGTTGGGAGGAGACCAGTTATGGGAGATTACTTGGAAAAACACAGTAAACAAGGGTAAATTGTGTTATGCAGATTTAAGTGGGTGCCTTCTCCATTAATAAGACTATCTCCTCTCCTGATTTAGTCATCCTTCTCTTCCTGGTACAGAGAGGAAAACCCTTACATAGGGAGATTTCCTTTATGGATGCAAATTTCTCTCACAAAAAGGTAACTTCTACTTTGTTTTCAGAGCTTTCCCTGTGTTTGCAATTTCTCAAAATAATCAACTCAAAATAACCTTTATGCCAATGAGGCATATTTTGGGGTGGTATAGTCTACTACCTCACGGTAGTCATGTGGTCCTATTTCAGCACTACCTCCAATTTCACTTTCTCATGCCCTCAGCCATGTTGTAGTTAAATACTAAGACCTTCCCCACCCACCTTTTCACAGATTCTCTTCACAGTATATCTTACAAACCCTGAACATTCATCTTGTTAGCTCATGGGCTGTCTTCTCTTGCTTTCCTTGTTTATAGTCTTCCTCTTTTAGTTCAACTTCCTTCAGTCATTTAAGTTCTTCGTACCCCTACTATCGCTAACTCTATCCCTTATTCACACATGCCTATGTCCCTACTCTTCTTAAACCTAAAAACCCCTTGAAGTTCAAAGTTGACTCTGAACCTGACTCTGAATTTCTTAACATTCTCACTGCACAAACGTCATACTGATGTATTTGCCAAAGCATGCACAATGCTTCTCTCTGCAACTCCGTCACACTTTATCACCTGAAAACAAAGGCAACACAGCGTGCGTTGTTTTGTCTTCTATGTTCTTCTCTGAACATAGTTCCTTCATCTTCTGCTATCAACTCCCACGTGCAAGAGATTCATTTATTACTCCATGAGGCAAGGACCATGCATGTGAGCTTGACATTGCGTGGTCCTCCTAGGTGTCTTTGAAAAAAATTTTTTCCATGAAAAACAACTCGTAGAAACAGATAACCTTTGAGATTGCCCTTCAGTTTTCGTAAGATGTTGTATTACTAAAGATAGCCTTGCAGTTTAGAAGAATGTTTGCATTTTGATGTTGGCCAATTTGTCCCAGGAAATTTATTCTATAATCTCTCTCTCCTCCTTTGAATCACCATTTCTTATTTGTTTCCTGTCAATCTGTTTCCTGTCTTCACTACTCCACTATTATTGTTCTCTCTATAATCACCGGTGACCTCCTCGTTTTCAAAGACAGAGGAAATGTTTTTAATTCTAGACCTTTCTGTGACACTTGACACTGTTGAGGGAGTCTTCTTCAGAACATTCCATCCCGTTACCTGTTTTGACATAATTCTTCATTCACACTGAATTACTACCATGCCGCTGATACCCATTTTGCAAATTTTGCGGCTGATAATTTTGATTTTACCGGAAGAGATCAAAAAGTTTTTCAGAACAGGTTCACACACAGGTACTGGCAATGACAACTATATAGTGACTAGGGGCTGGCCAATGGTGATTGTAAGAGACTTTCAGTCATGAGACCCATCACGCTTTCAAAGATGTTGAAATCTGAAAGAAATTGTGCATCTAAGAATCATTGGCATATGGTATTATTATCTGAGAGTTTGAAGAGAATTGATCTGTGTTGCTTGAATTCGAGGCTTTAAGAAACAATGTGAACATCTTTATATATTTTCTGGATTTACTTGCTTTACTTGAAGTAAATAACCTTAGCAAGTTATTGTATGACTTTTACGAGGCTGGAAGGAGATAATGCATGCCAAGTATGTGCTGCAGATGAAGTACCAGAGGTAGCGAGTACTCAGTGAGTGATAGGAGTTGTAACAGCTGTAGGCGGTAATGGTCCCAGTCGTAACCGTAGCCGCAGTCATGGGAGTAGTGGCGATATTTTCAATAAAGACATAAACGATAACTGTTCATGAATTCAGCATTTCTAAAGTGCTAAGACCCTATATGTGTATTGAAAGTACTTTTGTCTCTGAATTCAAGTAATCTTAATAAATAATACTTTTCAGGGTTTTTTGAGAACTAAATGAGATAATGCATGCAAAATGTTTGACTGCTTATTGGTTGAAGTAGTACTTGATATTTTCAGCCGAACGTGAATTATAATTTTTTTGTTGTTTCTAAAACTCTGAAGAAGACTGATAAAGATTCATTGAAGTTAATTTCAGAAAGATTAAGTGATTCTAGTTAATAATTCCTTCTCTCTATGTTTTGTCTGGATTGAGTAAGATAATATGTGAAAGTATATAATAATCGTAAAGTACTTGACTCCGTGTATGACAAATAGGAAGCACTCGGTAAAAGGTAGTTATCAGTACTGCAATTGTTATTTGTACCTGGTATTTTCTATGATAGTTCATTCTCACTCTTTCTCCTTGGCCAACTCAAAGGTTTTAAAAATATCAAAGACTGCTCCAATTACACTTACTAAAATTACTTAATTTTTCTGAAGTTAACTTCACCAAATACCATGTGCCTTTCAGAATTTTTATAAGAATGAATAAGATAGTGCATGTAGTTTTTTGCTATTATTGATGTTGTTTTATATTTACCTGGCATTATATCACCTGAATTTCTACTGGTTGACAAATTTAAAATACTGAGAAAGACTTTCCTCATTTGCTGAACTTAACTCTCCAGGGTTGAAATAACTTCATCTATTAACATAGAAGAGCAGTTCTCAAACTCAGTGGTATCAGGACCCCTTTATACTCTTCAAAATAATTGAAGACCCCAAAAATCTTTTGTTATGTGGATTATACCTATTGATATTTGTTGTATTTGAAATTAAAACTGAGAAATGTTTTAACTATTTATGAGTCATTTCATTTTAAATAACAAGAATGAACCCTTTAAAGGTTAACATAAATAACATTTTTATGAAAACCACATTTTACAATCTTGAAAATCTCTTCAATGTTTAGTTTTATGGAAAGACAGTTGAATTCTCATATCTGTATCTGCATTCAACTTGTGATGTGTTCTTCGGGTTGAAGTTTATGAAGAAAACACAGTTTTAAAGACAAATAGTTGGAAAAAGGAAATCTAGCAAACCCTCTAATACAGTCTCAGTGACCCCCCAGGGTCCTTGAACTACACTTTGAGAACTGCTGACACATACCTTTAATTTTTTTAAGTACTGAATAAGATAATCCTACAATATATATCGTTATGAATGCTGCTTCATTTGTTGCTATTATTTATAATTTCCAAATATTGTCAAAAAATCTTGAGTTCTTTCTTGTTTTGTTGACTGCATTCATGGTTTCTTAAAAAAAAAAAGAAAAAGAAAATTAATAATGGCATAAACTTGGTAAAGGGGCTAAGCTACTTTACTAAAATCTGTATTACAGAGTCTTTAACCAAATTGAGATAATACAGTTTACATCTATAATGTCAGTGATATGCCTGGCTCAGTGCCTGGAACGTAAGATAGACTCAGCAAAAAGGCAGCTTTGGAATCACTCTTTACTCAATGTACATAAAATTATACAAATAGGTGCCACGGATAAAATTGGACTCACATATCCAATAACAGCTTCAGCTCATCTGGAGTCAGTCTTTTGTTATCCTTTAACACAGGCCTATTTTAGGCCCCAGAGTCCCTTAGGAAAGTGAATAAATCTTTTAGCAGAAACAAGCTAATCCTACTGCAGAGATGGGCTCTGCTCTTCTGGTCAGTGTGTAAGGCCTTCCCCAGAGACGAGACTTCAGGTAGCTCTAGAAGATTGTGCAGCATTTCCTCTAGGGAACTGAATCTCCACTCCAGCACTTGAGTGTAGGTCTGTCTATCCTTATCAGGATTCTTGCAGAGTGAATGCAATGTCCCCAGACCAAGTCTCTACTTCCCACATTGCTAGGGTGGGAGAGGGGGAGAGGTCGGAAGGGGAGGAGTTCCCCCACACCCCCCTCTGGTCTTGCTATAGGATCCTGAGAAAGTATGAGTTTTTCTTCCAGCACTTTGGCAGAAAATGGCCTTCTTTCCTACAATTATGTCAAAGTGGTAGTCTTTCTACTCAGAACCCCAAGTCTGTTGCTCTAAAGTAATCACTTCCGAGGTCAGCAGTGGCCAGTAAGTCCTGGAGAACTTTATGATCTGAGATCTAATAGTGATTTCATTGCCTGCTTCAGAAAGGACCTCTATGTCTTCTTTTTCTCTTTTTAACTTCTAAAATAGTATTGAACTTTTGTTATGGAGGCTTTCAAAGATTACAAAAGTAGGTACAATTATATAATAAAGACCCATGTATTTATCATCCAGCTCTAAGATTTATCTATTTATGGACTGTCTTGTTTCATTCATACTTCTGTTTACTTCTCCCTCCCATATTATTTTGAAATAAACTCCAGTCATCATAATACTTCATAAATATTTCAGTATGTATATCTAAAAATATAAGAGCTATTTTTTCTACATAACCACAGTATCAACATCTCTCTTAAAAATTAATGAATGGTAATTATTTAATATCATCAAAAAGCCAGTCATTATTCAAAATTTCCTGCTGTGTCATGAATGTTTTTCAAAGCTGGTTGGCATCGAGATTCCAAGAAGGGCCACATATTATAATTGTTTGATAGGTATTTTAAGTCTCTCCTATAAGTTCTCACTCTAATTTTTTTCTCTTGTAAATTATGTTTTGAAGAAGCCCTTCCCTCTTTTCTTAATTCCCTATTCACTTCCTTAACTCCAGAAAACTTCCTGCAGCCTAACCCTTCACTAAAACATTTCACTGAAGATAAGCCAATACTGACTTCTTTCAGGCAAGCCTAATCTACACGCTTTCTAAAGACTCCCTTATATTTATGACTTTTGGAATGAAGATTCTAATGTTACAAGCTGGCAGCCTTCTTACCTGCCTTTTTGTAACTTAAGAAATGTAGGGGGGCCTGGGTGGCTCAGTTGTTAAGCATCAGCCTTCGGCTCAGGTCATGATCCCGGGGTCCTGGGATCGAACCCCATATCAGGCTCCCTGTTCAGTGGGGAGCCTGCTTCTCCTTCTCCCCTTCTCCCCCTGCAGCTCTCCCTGTTTGTGTGCTCTCTCACTCTCTCTTTCTTTGTCAAATAAATAAAGTCTTAAAAAAAAAAAAGTGTAACCTGTGGGGTTCTGTTGTACTCTGTACTCCCAAATGCCTGTTGAAATTCCTCCATGCATTTCATCAAACTTGGTGAAAGTTACCTTCTGATACGCATCACTCTTCCCATCCAGAGTTCAAAATCTCTTCCTCTAGATCCCTCACAGCATTACCTGAGGATACCTTTTGTGTGCAGAGTCTCCTGCTTTTCACAGCCTCCCTGACTTTCTTGAATGGCATTCCTCGGCTCAGAACTGTGGGCATGTACTAGTACTCCCAGGGAGCCTTGTCACATTTATTACCGCTTCTCACACCATCACCTGGTCTCTTTCTCTAGAAAAAAGGTCAGTCATTTCAGAAATTCAGTGTCTTGGGAAGAAGACTTACAGATCACTTCCCAAACAGTCTCTCTTCCTCTCTTTCCCAGAGAGGAAATACCATCACCACCTTCAGTGGGCTCTAGCAAAGAGCCACTGACCATTGTTCCCTCTTGGTCATCCGGCCAAAACTCTCTCCCTGACGTAGGGTATTGAGGCTGACTGCAAGAAGGGATTTTCAGTTTCAGATCTGTCCCAGTTCTCCATGTGTCCCCTAAGGCCAGCCATAATCTCTGAGGGTGCACTGCTCTCTCCGCTCACAGCTCATAGGGTGACTATCCGCCAGCCCAGGATTCCTAATAATAATCTCTGATAGATTCCTAAAAGTGCAATCTGACTTTTCCCAGGCTTCAACTTCCTGGGGACACAAGGGAGAATAAATTAACACTGAAATTTAGACTTTACTTGCAAGTTATCCTATCAATGCCAGATCTCTTCAAGATCTCCCAGAGAGATTTCTGCAAATGTTCCGGTTTCTCACTTAGACTGAGGCACAAGATCCCCTTCCACTCCCACCTCCTCCTTGCTATTTTCTACCAGTGAGCTTATTTATGAATGGAGGTGCATGCTTCCAAGGACTACCTCTCAGAATTCTTAAAAAACAAAAAATGTGGGCGCCTGGGTGGCTCAGTCAGTTAAGCGACGGCCTTCGGCTCAGATCATAATCCCGGAGTCCTGGGATCGAGTCCCACATCGGGCTCACCGCTCATCGGGGAATCTGCTTCTCCCTCTGACCCTCTCCCCTCTCATGCTGTTTCTCTCTCTCTCAATCTCTCTCTCTCAAATAAATAAATAAATAAAATCTTTCTAAAAACTTTTAAAAATGCTTGAAATTCCACACAGAAATGGGGATACTGCATCTCTCCCAACTCTGTATTTTACTCTGTCACTTGCCCTTGAAATGATGTCTCTTAGGCCCAGTGACTCACAAAAGACTCTTGCTAAAAAGAGAGTCTTCTCAGTTTCTGCATATAGATGATTATTTCTGCATAGTGCTCAGATCTAGTCCCTGCAGCACGGCTGAGGACCCTACTGCCCTCTCCATCTCTAGTAACCAGAGCTCCGGGGCTCTGGCGCCATAGGACTCACACATAAAATTGCCTCCTCTTAGCCTCTTTCCTCAGGAGAGGAGGGAGTAGAAGGGGACACTGTCAGCTAAAAATTCATCTCAAACTCAGCCCAGCCAACTCTGATATGGCATGATTTCTCTTACAGGTGGTATACACATCATTTTTATTGCATGTGGAAGATGAATGCTAAAAAAATGAACCAGTGAATTTATGAATGCCATTGAGTGTAGCTGTAATGTATTCATTCATTCAACAGTTATTTACTGAGTGCCCCCTGTGAGCCAGGGCAGTTCCAGGAACCGGAAATGAAACAAAGCACACACACAGTCCACTCTTACACACGAGCAGTAATGGGAATTCCTCCCCTTCTATAGAAATTTGGGGAGAAGGCATTCCTAGCCTGAAAGAAATTGTCATTTTTCTGAGGTCACACTTCTACTCTTTCCTGTGACTATCAGCTTATGCCATGAATAGCTTTCAACAAATGCCAGTTCTGAATTTTCTTCAGTAAAATGCAATTGAATGTATGCCACTGCACAAACCTATTCAGTCCTTCAATGCGCTGTAACGATATCCTACCTTTTGTTGTTGTTTTGGTCCCTTTAGGTGTGTCCGTTCCCATCCCAGTGATCGGACTGAGAGATGAAGAGAAAGTGTTCGTCAACAACACCACATGCGTGCTGAATGACCCAAATTTCGTTCTCATTGGGTCCTTCGTCGCTTTCTTCATACCGTTGACGATCATGGTGATAACGTATTGCCTGACGATCCACGTTCTTCGCCGTCAAGCTCTGATGTTACTGCACGGCCACATCGAGGAACCGCCTGGAATAAGCCTGGACTTTCTGAAGTGCTGCAAGAGGAACATGGCCGAGGAAGAGAACTCTGCCAACCCTAACCAAGACACGAACCCACGCAGAAGAAAGAAGAAAGAGCGACGTCCGAGGGGCACCATGCAAGCTATCAACAACGAACGGAAAGCGTCGAAAGTCCTTGGCATTGTTTTCTTTGTGTTTCTGGTTATGTGGTGCCCGTTTTTCATTACCAATATTCTGTCGGTTCTGTGCGGGAAGGCCTGTAACCAAAAGCTCATGGAAAAGCTTCTGAATGTGTTTGTTTGGATTGGCTATGTCTGTTCAGGAATTAATCCTCTGGTGTATACGCTTTTCAACAAGATTTACCGAAGGGCTTTCTCTAACTATTTGCGCTGCAATTACAAGGCAGAAAAGAAGCCTCCCGTGAGACAGATCCCGAGAGTCGCTGCTACTGCTTTATCTGGGAGGGAGCTTAATGTTAACATTTACCGGCACACCAACGAGCCCGTGATTAAGAAAGCTAATGACAACGAGCCCGGTATAGAGATGCAAGTGGAGAATTTGGAGCTACCAGTAAATCCCTCCAACGTGGTTAGTGAAAGGATCAGCAGTGTGTAATTAGGAGTGTGCAAGCAGCAGTCTTTTCCTATGGTAAAGCTACAAATGTAGGGAAAGGTCCTAGAATTCTTCCGTCGGTTATAACTAATGTAAATATCGTCGTCTGATAAAAAGTGTTTTGTATATAGCTTTGCAACCCTGTACTTTACAATCATGCACACAACAGTGAGATTTAGGGTTCTATATTTACTGTTTATAATAGATTGAGAATAACTTATTTTGATTATTTGATGCATAAAATGTCGATGTTTCTGCTTTCCCTTCCTTCCTCTTTCCTTCCCTCCTTCTCCCTCTTTCTTTTGTTCTCTCTCTCTCTCTTTCTTTTCTGCATAAGGAAATGTTGATGTTCATCTCAGGTGGCATTTGCAGGAGACCAGAATGATGCACGTGACAGTGGTTATTTCAACCACACCAAAATTAACGAATTCAGTGGAATCTTTTTCCAGGTTAACAGTAAATATACACTTTAAATTCTTGCTCTGCTCATTTACACACATAAACACAGAAAGATAGGTTCTGCCTTCTGATACCTTGTCACACCCACTAGTGAGTCAAAGGTAGAACTTAGCCTCGTTGTCACATATAGGGGCAAAATTTGACATTGTCGGAATGTCGTGTTGGTATTTTGCTGCAATGTCCGTCCCCAAACATAGTGGTATTTTAACATAGCAGCTGGTTAACCAGGACTACAGAAGTGGAAGGATGATACGAGATATATACACCAATAGCTTTTCACTTCTTAAGGACAATGTTCAAATTCTGATTATAACGACAAGCAAACTGGAATTAGTGTTTTCATTCTGGTCCTTAGTAAATACCTAATTCTGTGATTAAACTGGGGAACGAGATCCCAGAGTTATTTCCCAATCCAGGATTCAACATCAATTGGGTTTTGATCTCAGGATCCTGGAAATTCATGTGCTACACACAAAGTGAAATTAGCATTTTGAGCCTTATTAAAATATTTTCGTAATTATGGTACCTCTATCTATAGGACCCAATTTCGCAGTCCATTTTTGAGTAAAACTTGTGCCGGAAGCATAGATGATCAAAACCTTGGAAGTTTTACTTGATTAAGGACTACAGAATTAGGCCCTTAGAATGTGAAAAAAAAAAAAGTAATTAAAAACAAGCTTGTACTGAACTCTGGGAAAAACAGAAATACAGAGTTTCCATTTGGATTTTAAACAAAATTTATCTCATTTTCAGATCCTTCCAAACTCTCTAGTGCAGGAAAAGGCTGCAGCTAATTTGTGAAAGTGGCAAGCTCTTCATTGTACAGCAATTATGTGCCAGAAGTTTAAAATCTTTGTTAAAATACAGTGTTGTGTCACAATAAGTGTTGGCCATTGTTTCATTTGTGGGCCTGCTGCTTAAGAATTCAGTACCATTTAACTAGTTTGTTAACCGTGAAAGGTTTTCAAGCATTGCTAAAGTCAGACCATGAAGTCTATGCTGTGTGCCGAGTATCCAAGTGTTTCCACTATTTCCATGTGTGTCCATTTCCCACAACTGTGGATCAATTTCCGAAGAATTCATGATGCTATTTCTTATGCCTGACAGTTACTTACACACCTTAGGGTGTGCTTCTCAATATCTCGAAATCGGTGAAGGCAGAATCTGAATTTCACAAAACCCTTGGTCTATGTTCTCAACACACAGCATAGATAAATCCAACAGTCTGCCACAGGGGCAGTGGGAGAGCTGCTGTATTTGAGGAAACTCATACAGTCTCTACTTGATTAGCAACACTGCCAAATGTCAGTCAATTGCTTGAGCATGCCCAAATACCATGAAAGTAAAGTCTACCTGCCTGTTAGCTCTGTTGAATTGCATGTTAAAACCATTATATGAAATTGAATGAGATGATCTCATTCTTCCTGAAGCGAAGATGTCTGAAGACACACAGCCTGCATTGAGCATGTATGCCATGTATGTCGCATGAATCCATCGATTTGTATTAACGTAAGGCAGAGTAGGTGATATAAAAAGGACCGAAGGAAATCCTTCAGCGGTCCTTAAAATGACTACGCATTCAGATCTGAAGTACTGTGAGTATTAGAGAAAACTGGAAACATCTGATTTCTTTTCTTAACTATCAGGGCAAGCTCATAGCACATGTTTTACAAAGAAATAAAATATAAACCACAGATTTTCAAAAGCACTAGCAATAAGTTGAATGATAATAGCTTATAGCACATTTGTTAATAATTCTTATGTCATCAAGCAGTAGTACTTAATAGTACCCAACACAGTAATTATTCTCAAATCGTGTGCTATTCATTTGTTCTGTGCAGTTTGGTATGAAACAAATATACTCATTTGGATATAAATCTTACAGTTCAATGTTAAATCTACAAACTTTTGTAAATGTTTTAAAAAAAAGAGTCCATGTGATAAATGTAAACGTGGTGAATTTACTGTCGAACAAATCATTTTGATGTACTATTATATATGTATATCTGTTTAAGACACGTGCAACAGACTGCCTTATATTATTTCCTGTAAATCTTCTCCTTGGTCAAATGGTACTTTTTGTGAGTGGTTGCAAAGTGTTGTCTTATTTGTGGTTCCTGTATGTTATCCATTCCAAGTTTTTGTGATACTTCCTATTAATTTATTAAATTTATTAAATGTTGGCTAGTATGTCATGCGTCTTTTTTGCCCCTGTGTTGTTTGAAGGGAAAATATACCACTTCACTTTATTTTCTTTGAAAATTAAATCGCATCCTGCAAAATAAGATCAAAAAGACAAACTCAACCAGAAAATATCACTCTTCTGATTAGTTCTGCATGTACTCAAAGACTACAAAACCAGAGGAAAGACAATTAAGAGGTGTAAACAACAAAGCAATATTCGCAACATCACTCTTTCTTTGTGAGCAGAATTACTGTGCTCCCAAATTATCCTACCTTCCTTAACCTAAGGAGGGGCCTCGGATGGTTCATATACCCTCTTTGCAATAGGTATCATTACCATCTTATTTCCACCAGACTCCAAGTTCCCCAAGAACAGAAAAGACCATGTCTATCTTGTTGATGGTTTTATCCCCAAAACTTGGCAGCTACTCTACATTCAACAGATATGTATTGAGCATCATCAATATTTGTGGGCATTGTATTATCTGTTCCTGATGTCAAAATGGGCCTTACAACTCCCTGCTCTTCAGTCATGGAGCACCTTAATTTACCTCTATTTTAAATGGCTTTGGATACTTCTGTGATCAGGGTCACTATACTAAGCCACTGTTCCTCCACACCTGGAACAAATGACAAAATACATTGGCATTTTCTTTCAACATTTATACCTTCCTGATGATGAGTGAGCCTAGATGATATTGGCACGACTTCAGTTCCCTGAGAAAAAAGCAGGAATATCTCGTTCCTTCACTTATTTGTGGAACATAAGGAATAGCATGGAGGACATTAGGAGAAGGAAGGGAAAAATGAAGGGGGGGTGGAATCGGAGGGAGAGATGAACCATGAGAGACTATGGACTCTGAGAAACAAACTGAGGGTTCTAGAGGGGAGGGGGGTGGGGGGATGGGTTAGCTTGGTGATGGGTATTAAGGAGGGCACATACTGCATGGAGCACTGAGTCTTTTACGAAAACAATGAAGCGTGGATCATTACATCAAAAACTAATGATGTAATGTATGGTGATTAACATAACATAATAAAATTAAAAAAAAAAATACTTCGTTCCTTTGCAACTATGACTAGGTTGATTCCTAGCAGTGCATCAAGAGAGAAAAGTTGAGGGGCGCCTGGGTGGCTCAGTCGTTAAGCGTCTGCCTTCGGCTCAGGTCATGATCCCAGGGTCCTGGGATCGAGCCCCACATCAGGCTCCCTGCTCAGCGAGAAGCCTGCTTCTCCCTCTCCCACTCCCCCTGCCTGTGTTCCCTCTCTCGTTGTGTCTCTGTCCGTCAAAATAAGAAAATAAAAAATCTTTAAAAAAAAGAAGAGAGAAAAGTTGAACTGTCATTTGAAACAACAGGTCACTGCTGCCCGTGGCCAGAAATACCTTTTAACACTGAAGCTAGGGGGTTACTCTTCCCCAAGATCAAGGCAATGGAAAGAGGTTGGAATTTCTGATGGCACAGAACGGGAGGTGGAAGGGAAGGTGGGCGGGGGGAGACTGATATGCTTCATTCCATAGCATTGGAAGGTTTCATGGTCTGAAAAGAGAAAGATGCTTCTTGTCATCAGGTAGCAGTATGTTTCTACTTACTGCAGAAATACACCGTTTCCACACAGTCTCTCAGCTCCCAATTAGGCCAATGCATTCGCCAAGTTTGAGGCCCATTTCTCCTCGGACATCCTCACTAGACATATGTTACCATATCACCTAGAGAACTGAATATATTAGAAAGAGGTATTTTTTATAGGCAGTGCCGACAGGAGTGGGTGGTGGCATAGTGGTTCTCAAATATTATGTGACCCATAGCACACTTACAAACATACATAGCTCTAAGAGATAGGTTGGGCTCCCCTGGGATGTAAATCCTGAAATGAAGATAAGTGTGCAGGATGCTTACTGGGAAGTGATCTTGGGATCCATTTGCACCGGGCAAGGGGAGAAAACAGGATCGGGCAGAGGGAGAAGATGGACTGTGGTGTACTTACAATAAGGACTTACACCCCCTGCACCTTTGAAGGGGAAAATAAACCACTTCACCTCATTTTCTTTGCAAGTTAAATTGAATCCTGTAAAATAAGTCCACAAACACAGGGACACTTGGGTGGCTCAGTGGGTTAAGCATCTGCCTTTTGGCTCAGGTCATGATCCCAGGGTCCTGGGATTGAGTCCTGCATCGGGCTCCCTGCTCAGCAGGGAGCCTGCTTCTCCCCCTGCCTGCCGTTCCCCTTCTTGTGCTCTCTCTCTCTTTCTCTGACAGATAGATAAATAAAATCCAATAAATAAATAAATAAATAAATAATCCACAAAGACAAACACAACCAGAAAGTATCACGTTTCCTAACTAATTCTGCATGTACTCAACGACTACAACACCAGGGGAAAGAAAATTAAGAGGTGCAAACAACAAAATCAATGATCACACTTAGTTGACTCCCATGGGGAGCTCTGAATCTAAGATACCCCTTCAGAGTTGTCCCAAGTTAAAGCGAGGAGGCCAGATCTCTATACCTCCACTGCCCCCAAGAGAGACGCCTTATGCCTGGCTACTCTATTCAACAGAGGCAACTCTTAAGGAAGGCTTATAGCTAAAAGCTATCAGTCCACAATCATCCCAACACTCGGAGAGTAAACGCTTCAGTTCTGAAGGTGGGATCACAACAGGGTACAATAGCATCCATAATAAATAGTGTATTTATTGGGGGCGCCTGGGTGGCTCAGTTGGTTAAGCGACTGCCTTCGGCTCAGGTCATGATCCTGGAGTCCCTGGATCGAGTCCCGCATCGGGCTCCCTGCTCGGCAGGGAGTCTGCTTCTCCCTCTGACCCTCCCCCCTCTCCTGTGCTCTCTCTCATTCTCTCTCTCTCAAATAAATAAATAAAATCTTTAAAAAAATAAAATAAAATAAAATAGTGTATTTATTGGATAGAAAAGATTCACCATCTGGTTCAGTACCTACATGAATAACATGAAAGAACCTTGCTGTCACTTCAGCCAACATCAAGGCAGATGGAGGTGAAAGGACATACAGGCCTACCTCGGGGACATTGCAGGTGCATTTCCAGAATATCACAATAAAGTGAGTCAGATGACTTTTTTTTACTGTCCCAGTGCATATAAAAGTTATGTTTATACTATAATGTAGTAGTTACACTATAACGCAATAGCATTATGTCTAAAAAAACAATGTGCATACCTTAATTTTAAATAATATTTTATCACTAAAAAATGCTATCATCTGAGCTTTCAGTGAGTCATAATCACTGATCAAAGATTGCCATAACAAATAAAATAATAATGAAAAGTTTGAAATATTGCAAGAATTACCAAAATGTGACACAGACATGAAGTGAGCAAATGCTGTTGGGAAAATGACAGTAATAAAAAAAAAAATGGACTTGCTTGACATGGGGTTGCTACAAAACCTTCAATTTGGAAAAAATGCAGTATCTGTAAAATTCAATAAGGTAAAGTGCAATAAAACAAGGTATGCTGCTATATGTTTTTTTTTGTTTGTTTTGTTTTTTTTTTTTTAAAGATTTTATTTATTTATTTGAGAGAGAGAGAATGAGAGAGAGCACATGAGAGGAGGGAGGGTCAGAGGGAGAAGCAGACTCCCCGCTGAGCAGGGAGCCCGATGCGGGACTCGATCCAGGGACTCCAGGATCATGACCTGAGCCGAAGGCAGTCGCTTAACCAACTGAGCCACCCAGGCGCCCCTGCTATATGTTTTTATATGTGATTTCTCCTCTTTTTTTTTCCATTTTTTAAAAGATTTTATTTATTTATTTGAGAGAGAGAGCATGAACAGGGGGAGGAACAGAGGGAGAGGGAGAAGCCCACTCCCTGCTGAGCAGGGAGCCCAAAGCAGCTGATCCCTTGACACAGGGATCATGACCTGAGCCAATGGTGGACACTTAACCTTAACTGACTGAGCCACCCAGGGGCGCCTGTGATTTCTCCTCTTACTGAAGGTATTCTCAATCAATAGCTTACTAGGATTCTTAGCTTTCTGAATCCATGTGGATAGCTTCAGATAAGCTGCAGGAAAGAATAATCCCAAAGTCTCAGTGGCTTAACAATGAAAATGCTCCTTTTGTACCCACACTCCATGTTCAAGATGGGTTGCCAAGAAACCTCTTCTCATCATAATTACTCCAGAAAAAAAGTGGTGACAGAGGCTACATCTTTACATGTACTTCCATGTAGCAGAGGGAAGGGAAATTAGTGGATTTCTCTTCCATTAAAGCTAACCCTACTTTTAATTTTCAATTTAATGCTGACTCTACCCATATTCTCACACCTTATCTATAACATTATTTCTGTCCTTAATTTTAAATATCTCTATATTTAATCCTGCCCTTAATATTATAATTAATTCTAACCCTAACTCTTACCTCTAAATCCTGACATTACCTCTAATTATGATCCTGTTTTTCTGGAAACGCTAACATTACTCAAATCCTTAGCCCCTACCCTTAGCATTAACTCCAGTGTTTCTCCTGCTTTTAACCCTCCCTTGGAGTTAAACTCCAACTTCTAAGCTTCTAACCTTATACCTAAGCTCAGGCTTTAGCACTAAGTTCTATTTTATTCTGAAAAGTTCTCTTTGTTAAGATCCCGATAAGCAATACTGAAAGACACAGAAAGAAAATTTATGATCGACCTTTGTTTACCTGTCTGACTTAAAACAGTCACACACAAACTAGCTTCACGTGGCCCACTCCCTCTACACTATCATGATATTATTGTGAAAATTAATAAAAGGAGACCTCATTTAAAATGGATTTGGGTGGCTCTCATACAGTACCACCCCTTGCATCACTTTGCAGACCCAATAGGAAGAGACTATCTTTCATTCTCAGTAGGAAGAAGCCTACATACTACTTTACTATCCCAGCAGGAAGAAGAAAGGTTTTCTTTTAGCCCAGCAACAGCCCAGCCAATGAGAGACTGTCACAACTTAGCCAATAAAAAGTCACTATACTTCAAACTCCCCGTTTAGTCCAGCGGACTTTGTGTTTATAACAGCCCTCTCAACTCCCCGCTTTCCTCTGTAAAAGATCATTCCTCTCCTTTGTTCTCCACACTTGCCTATAGTTTTGCCATAGCTTGCTT
This sequence comes from Phoca vitulina, assembly GCF_004348235.1. Taxonomy (NCBI): domain Eukaryota; kingdom Metazoa; phylum Chordata; class Mammalia; order Carnivora; family Phocidae; genus Phoca; species Phoca vitulina. The sequence goes on along the minus strand of NW_022589772.1, from coordinate 828,495 downwards.
GTTCCAAATTGCAATTCTCTGATAGTCCTGAATAAACCCGTTTTTGCTGGTAAAATAACTGGCAGTTTTTAAGGCTAACATTCTTCATTTTATTATACTTATCATTTATCAAGCACTGACAATATGCCACATACAAACATGTTTTGTTTTATGTAGATACATTGGTATATTTAAAATCTCTACTTTGCTGTTGTAGAAACTGAGAATCAGAGAGGTAAAAGATCTTCACCTAAGTCACACTGCTAGGAAAAAGAGAGTGAACTGTCTGGTTTCTAAGCCTGTGCTGTCCCCAATAAGCCATGGGACTGCTTCTTAGTGTCTCATGATGTTGGTTTGTAATCTCCTTGGGAGCTTTCTGGGTGTAATCTGAAATCAGCCCCTGTACTTGGAGGGCAGGGAGAGACCAAAGAAAGAGGCAGGCCACTCCAGGTTGGTAGATGGCAGATTTAATAAGTAAAGGGAACTTACATACAAGGCTTGTCTTGGGTGGTAGCAAGACAAGTAGATCTCCACACCCTCCTGCCACATCTCAAAAGTTTGTAGAGGCCTCAACTGGATTCAGTCAGGTATACCAGGCAGGTGTTTTCAACACATCACCATCTCAAGGCTATGTCCTTGGAGCAGCCTCTGGGAGCAGGGTTAGAAAGCAGAACCCACATTCCAAGGACATGGGAGGGAGTGAAGAGCCTCTGACTGCTTGGGTCCAGCTCATGGGTTGACCAGTTGTCATGTCTTCTCAATGACTTCCCCAGTGCTACATCTCTCATAATCTCATATGCCCCCCTCTATTACAATGTGCCCTCAATGGTCAGCAAGGGATTTCACTGGCATACAGATGGCTTTTTTGGTGGCTATCCAGCTGCATTGGAGGCAGATGCTACTGCAACAATAAAGGCACATGCAGAAGAAAACACAGATTAAGATGATGATTCCCAATCTCAGTGACAACTTGTTTCATCAAGAGCCCCATGATCTGGACCATTGATTTATTAAGTCCCCTAGACTCAGGATTGGGTCACACAGGGCGTTTACTTGTGTTTTCACATGATTTCATAAAGATGATATACTAGCAGACTCATCAGGTATGAACACACAGCATTTTGTTGGGATAATGGCAAAGGTGCCTCCCTGCAAGGCAGTAATAATGTCCAAGGCCATCCTATTTTGGAGGACAGCTTTTTTCATTTTCTTTTTTTTTTTAGAGTCATTTCAATGTTCAGTAAGGACAGGCTTTCTTGGTTATCATTCAAGGCTTGCTGAGTGAATTTAGTAAGGGCTTCTATATGTGCTATAGAATCCTCTAAGCCAATGGAGGGAAAAAAATGGCAGCCAAATGAACATACCAGTGAAAGAATGTGCCCATCTGACCTTAAAAGGAGAGATGTTGGCCACCACTGTTACCATGAGGTAGATTCTCTCCTGTGCTCAGGGAAAACCCAGGGTGCAATGGCCCAACCACTCAGGTGAAGCCATGGCCAAAGATTTGTGCCACACAACGATTGGGTTCCATTTGGTGTCATCCAATAAATACCTGGGCAGCACAACCAATCCGTGCCAAACCAGTCACTATCCCTTAATATGACAGAGTGATTTACACAGTTCCAGGGGTATTCATTCCATATTTCTAGTACAATTGGGTTGGTTCTGTTTAGATTAAATTTTTTGTTCCCAACATAGGGGTGCCCAGGTGCTCAAATGTCTATAACCCAGAGTAAGTCATATAAACCTATTCCAAATTTGAGCATAGCCATCCATGGCTCTGACGGTGGTATTTCTAGGACTTTTCCAGTCAGCAACTTTATGGGCTGCCTTTAGTTTGTTTGACCAAAAAAAAAAAAAAAAATAGAATACCCATGCCCAGTATCATTGACAGTATGTGCCATATGCCAGTTTCCTGGATCAGTATTGGTAATATCAGGGGAACTGAGAGTGTTAGCCCCTGGCTTGTTCTTATTTAATGCACTGCTTTGGGACCTTTTAATCCTTTTCCTGGAGGGGTGATACCATCATGGCAGTCCTGACGAGCTAGAGGGGGGCAGCTGACCACATACCCAACAACTGAATTGATTTCTTTGTCAGGCGTATGAGTTTGTCTACTGTATAAAATATGTCCATTAGGTGCCCATCCCGTGACCGGACACCACAAGAACAGCAGAAGTCTAAGGTCAAAAAGATGGATATTTAGTAGGAAATTGTAGGGGAGGTCTTCCCCTCCTATAAGAATTACACCTATGGCCTGACCTTTAGATGTTAAAGCGGCTGCATCTTGAGGAATGTGAGCAGGTCGTATATGCCATCCATGTTGGCGGCTGGGAGAGGCCCTGCTGCCACGCATGAGGAGATGGGCTGGGGGTGGAATATGTCAGACCAGGACCACTACCTTCTCCCCTTTGTGTATGCTCCATTCCAAGTACAGTGCATTTCAACGGCTGTGGCTTACAGCATGAGAACAAGATTCCAGCGGAGACTGAGGAGGTTCCGCCTTACCCAGGGGTGCGATGTAACTCACCCATCCCGGCAGGACATCCCACTGCAAATGTCGGTAGATAATGCCTCTCCCAGGCATGATGGGGCTTGTTCGCCGCAGCAGAGCTTGTCGACCTATGGTGAGAGTCGGGGCAAAGGATGTCTCCTGCAATTCCTTACCTTTACAGTACTGGGTACCTTGGCAGTGGTCTCCAGTCTAGCATATGGGCTCTCCCGGTTGGTCATTCAAATGTATTAAAGCCTGGACAGTACTTTAGTCCACCTGGCCAAGGTGGTTTACCTGCTAGTAATCTAATCTGCTGTTTTAATATCCCATTTTCCCTTTCTAGCGCCACTGCTGCTTGCAGATTATAGGGGAGATGTGACTTCCATTTAATGGCACATTCTTTCACCCAGTCTTATACATCATGACCTTTCAAATGCGACCTCTGTTCACTGTCTCTTCAATGAAGGTTTCTGTACATGGTACTCAGCTTCTCTAATCCCCTAATGGTGGCAGCCTGGTTTACACGGTGACAGGGGAAAGCTTGGGTTAGGCCAGAAGCAGCATCCACACAAACCAAGGCGCATTTAGAACCCTCGCTCGGAGGGAGGGGAGCAATAGAATCAATTTGCCGACGTCTCACTGGCTGGGAACTCTGGTGGCTGGCCCCAGACTCCTTGGCGTTGTTTAGAACACACAGGACATGCTCTAATTGCATTAACAGTGAGTGTACTTTTAGAGCAATCTGGCATCCGGGTACTGCTGGGGCCATTCTTCCTGTATACCAGATCTGTTTTATCTACTGAAGGATCCCCTGTTAGGGCTTGTACCTAAGTGAGGGCAACAGCTTCCGCATTGCCAGAGAGTGTCAGTGCATTCTGAGCTGGGCTACGAGAAACAGTGAGGGCTCCCTTACGCCCTTGCAGATGGACCCAAACATCTTTTCATATATTCTGACCCCACGAGGGCTTAGTCATAATCATCCACCTCTCACTTTCCCATTATCTGAGCCATAGGGTTAATTTCCTTAGGACAGCCCAACTGTCAGTACAAAGGCTTAATGGCCAGGGCTCAGGAGTGATCACCAGATAGACAGCTCTCGAGTTCAACGCCCTGGTTGCTGTGGTTTATTCCTATTTCCATCCAGATGGTGTCAGTGTTGGGCTGAATAGCGACCAGAGTCCTTGTGGATGGATTGCATCGACGAAACTCGTCTGTACACGGGGGAGGGGGGGGACTAGTGGGAATTTCCCTTGCCCCCTCTTTACAAGCCATGGGGGCCTTTACAGTAATAGAGGCAGGGGCATCTGGAGGTTCTACATACTCCACAGGACCGAGTAGTGCCTACTTTATTCTAGAGACAGTAGGTAGGGGTTTGAGCCACAACAGAAGTGGGTTGCTGAAACATATTTTCAAGCCACCTCTCGATAGGTAGGGAATTTCTTACCACAATGTGCTGTTCATTACTGAGAGGCTCTACCTGGAGGAGTGCTGTATGTACACTGCTAGGAACTCTGTGGGGTCTAACAGATTCCTTCCCCCTTCCAAAGCTGAGACCAAAATCCTAGGGGTGCTATCTTTTTCTGTTGTTTCTGCCACAGTACCCAACTCATACCTTCTGAAGTTCCGGACACATCTAACTCAAATGGTAGCCTTGCTTGAGAGATGCCAGAACTTTAACCTGATTTACAAGTATTTTTGCCTTCTCAAAGGTGGCTTGCTACTCTGATCCACAGTCCCATACATGTCCTTTCTTTACCAAGTGGTATAATGGATAGAGGCACTATGCCAGATGGGGAATAAAAGTCCTCCAAACCCCTAAAATCTCTATAAAGCCTTGCACCTCTTTCACATCCTCAGGGTTTGGGTGGGCTTACACCTTATAAATCACAGTTTCTCACCCAACCAGATGACTCCCAAAAATTTTATAGCAGTGGCTGGGCCTTGGATTTTCTGCGGGTTCATAGCCCTTCCTCCCCCTCACAGGTGCTGCAGCAAAGCCAAGTCCTTACATGTTAACATTATATCAACAATGTAATAGGCCCATTTTACTGATGTTAGAAAGGAGAACAGGGACAAGTCTTGGGCTACCATCATTTGACATATGGTGGGACAATGCAGATAACCTTGGGGAAGCACTTGAAAGATCCATTATTGTCCCGTCCATGTGAAGGCAAATTGATCTTTTGTCTCATTGGCCAGGGGTATACTGAAAAAAGCACTTGCTAAATCCAGCACTGCATGGGACACTCTTAGGACCATGGCCAAGGTATCTAAGATGGTGACAACGTTGGGCACAGCCACACGAGTGGGGGGGTGGGGTAGAACGGCCTTGTTCAATCTGTTCAGATGGGGTACCTGCAGTGATAGGATCACACTCCATTTGCTTCCGGGTTACACTTACTAGACCTTTACAGCCAACTGGGGTAGCCTCTTCACTTTCTGAACATCTCCTCTTTGGGGGCCTTTCCCACAGCCCATATCTGTTCCTGGGATCTTTCAGTTGCCCCCCGATCAGCAATGGATTGCCCAACATCATACATGTCCCGTCCCACAGCTGAGCTCAGCATGGATATCAGCATCCCACATCAGGTGCTAGGGGGAGACTGGAGAATCTTGGCTTTCATTCCTGCAGTGAATATGGCCCCATCAGGGTCTTCAAAGAAAGGAACATAGATTGCCTGCTTCATTCCCATGTCCTTACGAACTTGCTGTACCTTCGGTATAGATTTTCAGGGTCCCATGTTCCCAGGGAGATCCCCCTCGTTGGACCAAGCCTCCCTGCAAGATAGAATGATCCAATCTCTAAGAGAGTGAGTACCTTGAAACCCCAGAACACCATGCAGGCACTGCCGGAGGGCAGGGTGTGTGGTGATGTTGCTCATCTTCTCTGCCTCCTGCCTGGTCAGAGAAATGCCATTGCCCCCATATCCCAGAGCTGCACTAACCACACCTGGATACTTTCCCTGGCCTTGTGCTGGAACTTGGCAGCTATATCAATAAGTTCAGCCAAAGTATCTTCTCTCATCATGAACATTTCCTGAAATGGGGGCTGCCCCACTGGCTGGGGTTGCTGTTGCTGTGCTTTTGCTTTCCTTCGTATTAGGGGTTGGATGGCTCCAGGCATTTTGTCTGTTTCACTGTGGATCACAACATCCTCCTCTTCACTCTTATCATTTTCCCAGGAATTCCACCTCTTAAAGCCCAATCAGGCTTAGCCACAAGCACTCAGATCTTAATCTGAGGCATCTTGTGCCCTCCCAGCTTTGCAAAATGGCACACCAAGGTGTCTAACAGATTATCCTGTTTTCCCACCTGGTCTGTCAGCCCTGAAGCTAGCAGACTAGTGGACACTCATGACCTTCTCAAACTTCAGCTCTTCTAACTTTCTAACTTGGTCTCTTTGGGCATTGGTGGCCAGCTGAACTGCCCACAGTGGAGGCCAGCCCACTATAACTTCCCTTCTCTGTGCAGTCCCTCCAACAAGCACATTCGGCTGATGGGTGTTTGGGGTCATCCTCGTACTCATGTGTTAGTCCACAAGCATTTGATATAGGGGTCACCTTTTCCCATTGACAAGTCAACGGCCAACTCAAGATATCCCCCATGGATACCTCTTTCTCAAGGCCCAGTTCTTTGATCTCCTGGCTGGCTCCCCAACTGTTGGTTCACGGGCTCCTTGGGAGCTTCCCAGGTGTAATATGAAATCAGTCCTTATACTCAGAGGGTAGGGAGAGACAGAAGGAAGAGAAAGGCCACTCCAAGTTGGTAGGTGGCAGTTTTAATAAGCAAGGGGAACTTACATATGAGGCTTGTCCTGGATGAGTAGATTTCCACACCCTCCGGTCACATCTTAAAAGTTTAGATAGAGGCCTTAACTAGGTTAAGTCTTGTATACCATCCAGATGTTTCAACACCACATCACTATCTTATGGCTATGTCCTTGGAGCAGCCTCTGGGCATAGGGAAGGAGAGTGGAACCCATACTCCAAGAACACATGATGGGCTGAGGAGCCCCTAGGTCCGGCCCATGGGTCAACCAGTGGTCCCATCTTCTTGATGACTGCTCCCAAAACATAGGCCAAACTGGTTTTCCCAGAGCAGAAAGCATAACCGATCTCAAAGTGCCTTTCTAAGCATTACCACTTCAAAATGGTATAATGAAGTAGGTGAATAAGCCTTTTAAAATTCATTCACTCCTATTCTTAATCTCAGGAAACAAACTGAAGTTTGCTGGAGTGGGGGGTGGGGTGGGAGGGATGGGGTGACTGGGTGATAGACACTGGGGAGGGTATGTGCTCTGGTAAGCGCTGTGAATTGTGCAAGACTGTTGAATCTCAGATCTGTACCTCTGAAACAAATAATGCAATATATGTTAAGGAAAAAAAAAAAGAAGAAGATAGCAGGAGGGGAAGAATGAAGGGGGGAAATCGGAGGGGTAGACAAACCATGAGAGACGATGGACTCTGAAAAACAAACTGAGGGTTCTAGAGGGGAGGGGGTGGGAGGAGGGGTTAGCCTGGTGATGGGTATTAAAGAGGGCACGTTCTGCATGGAGCACTGGGTGTTATGCACAAACAATGAATCATGGAACACTACATCTAAAACTAATGATGTAATGCATGGGGATTAACATAACAATAAAAAATTAAAATAAAATAAAATTCATTCACTCCTGCCACTACGACAAATAAGAATGGCCATGTATAGTCCACTGTGAATTTCTATCATGAGAAAGTCCTCCCCTGAAGAGGCTGGAAAGACGGACAAGGCTTGAACAGACAGCAACTAACATGATATTCATAATCACAAACACATTTTTCAGAAGTTTATGCTTCAGATGAAAAGTGTGCTTGAAACAAAATAATCATGATGATGAAGACCATGTCGCCAGCGATAGTATAACATCAAAGAGGATACGATTACCATTTCAACAGGGGATTTATCCTAAGATTAGTGTTTTAGTACATCCAGGTGTCTATAACAAAATACCACACACTGAGTGGTTTATAAACAACAGAAATTTATTTCTCGCTGCTCTGGAGACTAGAAAGCCCAAAATTATGGTGTCGGCATGGTTGCATTCTGGTGAAGACCCTCTCTCAGGTTGCAGACTGCTGACTTCTCTCCATGACCTCACATGATGAAAGGGGCAGGTGAGTTCTCTGGGGCCTCTTTTATAAGGGCATTAATCCCATTCATGAGGGCTCTGCCCTCCCGACCTAAGCACATTACAAAGACCCACCTCTCAATATCTCAAGCATTAGGATTTCAGGATATGAATCTTGGGGGGAACACAAACATTCAGGTTATAGGGGAGGAAAGATAAATTTTCTTCTACCCTTCTAATTTCTTGACTGAGACCCCCTCCTTGTAATAAAAAACAGATTAACAGGAGAAAAACAAACGGAAGGTTAATAACATGTATACCCCCTGTATAGGAATACTGAGTAATTCCGCAAATAGCCGAATCATTACCTTAAAATATCATCTTCAGCTAAAGACAAAAGAAGATATTGGCGTAGGGAGTCCAGTTACGGGAGGTTACCAAGAAAAGTACAGTAAACAAGCGTAAGGCTGTTAAGCAGATTTAAGTAGGCACCTTCCTCATTGATAAGAGTTTCTAGGGATTTGGTCATCCTCCTCTTCCTGGTACAGAGAAGGTGACACCCTTAAAAATGGAGATTTCTCGGGCGCCTGGGTGGCTCAGTCGTTAAGCGTCTGCCTTCGGCTCAGGTCATGGTCCCAGGGTCCTGGGATTGAGCCCCGCATCGGGCTCCCTGCTCAGCGGGAAGCCTGCTTCTCCCTCTCCCACTCCCCCGGCTTGTGTTCCCTCTCTCACTGTGTCTCTCTCTGTCAAATAAATAAATAAAATCTTTTAAAGATTAAAAAAAAATGGAGATTTCACTTATACATATAAATGTCTCTTTTTTTTTTTTTTAAAGATTTTTGATTTATTTATTTGAGAGAGAGAGAATGAGAGAGAGCAAGCACATGAGAGGGGGGAGGGTCAGAGGGAGAAGCAGACTCCCCGCCGAGCAGGGAGTCCGATGCGGGACTCGATCCAGGGACTCCAGGATCATGACCTGAGCCGAAGGCAGTCGCTTAACCAACTGAGCCACCCAGGCGCCCACATATAAATGTCTCTTTAAAAAGGGTTAACTTTTACTCGGTTTTTAGACAGTCTCCTTTGTCTGTTGTTTCTTAAAAATAACCAGCCCCAGGGCGTCACCTGCAGAGCGTGTCAGGCAGCTCTGGAACTGCTGAGGTCAGAGGCTGGATGTGACCTTCTCCTGCCTGGAATATCTCAAGTTCTTAGAAATTTGCGCACATACCCGAAGGATCATGAGTGAACAATTCAGTAATGGAATACTACCATGAGCCCCAACCAACCAAGAACTGCACGACTGAGCAATAAGGTCAATGGGAACAGAGGAGCCAACGATGCTGTTCGTACTACGAGTTGAAGATCTGACAACAGAAGTCACCCCCTGAGCAATGTGATAGGATGTAAATGAGTCTGGCAGATTCTTCTATGGATGCAGAGAAAGAGGGTGGCTGAGTCACCACAGGCTGGGAGATGGAACCTGCAAAGTTCGATACAGTTGGTGGTAGCGGGTAGGACGCTGGAACTGCTGGACAGGGTTCACCCTGGGACACCTGACAGCCAGCCAGTAGAAGGGCACAATAGCAAACATTGGTTATATTACCAAGGCTTTGCCTTGAAAGCCACATTGGAGAGAGACATACATAGGCTCGGATATGACCAGACAGCTTTACGGAACCAAAGTTGACTTTAAGGAGCCAATAAAGCCCTTGGAAATATCAGCCTGGTACCTTCTCACAAGATTCCCAGCAGCAGCACCAGCCCTGCAAAATGATTAGAAATAACTTGCTGTAAACTTCAGAGAAATTCCCACAAAAGCTCATGTATAGACAACCTTCCCGCCTGTTGCTCTGTGGGCCCCTCAAAAAGATCACTGGAGACTTCCGAAGGGAAACCAGGGAAATCCATCACATTGTCACTGCCTGACCTGTGCCATCCGAACATGCTGCCAGCCCGACATCTAGAAATTTCACTGGCAACACTCAGGACTCAGACACTGGGTTTATAATTTGTTCCAACCAGTAACCTACATTTTTCCTTTGTTTCCATAAAAATACTGCTTATCAGTTACCTGATTGCTTGTGCAATAAGGGCCTAACTTTGAGAGCCCACCTGCTTCACCACCTCCTGAAATGAGTTTAACTAAACTGACCTATTGTCAGATTAAGAGACTAGTTCCAGGGGTGCCTGGGGGGCTCAGTCGGTTAAGCGTCTGCCTTTGGCTCAGAACATGATCCCGGGGTCCTGGGATCGAGTCCCACATCGGGCTCCCTGCTCAGCGGGGAGTCTGCTTCTCCCTCTCCCTCTGCCCTTCCCCCCACTCATGCTCTCTCTCTCTGAAATAAATAAATAAAATATTTAAGAAGAGAGAGAGAGAAAGACTGGTTCCGTAAGAGGAAACAATCTACCTGCTCAACTTTTAATGTATGAGACTTCAGGGATGCTTCAGAGGAGGGAACTGTAGGGATTGAGGGTGGGCTGCCCCAAGATGGGCCACTTTGGCATAAAAATTATTTTGAGTTAAAAAGGAATTGAAACCATAGGGGGTTGAGGGCAGGTTGCCCCAAGATGGGCCATTTTGTTAATGTGGATTATTTTGAGCTGAAGGCAATCTGACACCCTTTGGGCTCAAGAGAAACTTTGGCCCTTCCTTTACCTACATAGAAGAATCTAAATTAGATGGCCTTTCCAGAATAAGGGTTATTACCAGAAATAAATACATTTGAGTAACCCATCTATATGGCAGGGTAAACATTTGTTTACCAAACATTTACTCTTTTTTATTTCCTGTAAATTGCTTTCCTTCCCTTTGGAGGCCCAGACCCTTACCCCCTTCTGCTCAGTTCAGAAAGACATATATGCCTCATTTTGCCTGACAGTCTTTGGAATTTCTATGTATGAGTGGATTCCCTGTATGTACATGAATAAATTTTATTTCCTCCTCAAAAAAAAAAAAAAAATAGTAATAATCAGCCCCAAATAATCCTTATGGCAAAGAAGCATATTTCCAGGTGGCAATTTTGCTCCCCTTCAAGACCATAGCAATTAGTCTAATTTTATTAGCTAAAGAAGCTAAAACTTTATTTAAATATTTAATTCATAAATTAACTATATGGTTTTTTTTTTTTAAAGATTTTACTTATTTATTTAGAGAAAAAGCCTGCAAGCAGGGGGAGGAGCACAGGGAGAAGGAGAGGGAGAGAATCTCAAGCCGACTCCATGCTGAGCGCAGAGCCGGATGTGGGGCTCCACCTCATGACCCTGAGATCATGACCTGAGCCGAAACCAAGAGTCGGAGGCTTAACCAACTGTTTTTTTATGCAAAAATAAGTTTAACTCTTTCAAAGTGGAGTATTCTCTCTCTGGAGGAGAATCTAACAGAGGTAGTCCGCACAAAGGCTCAAAGGGTAAAAAAAAAAAAAGCAGGGGAGGCATTCAACTCCGCAACCTACTCGGACAATTATGTACAGAACTGGCAATAACTTACATGAAATCTGCTCCTGAATGCTAATACATTTTGATACCTCTACTGTATGCTTTTAGGGAGAATTGTGCAGGTCTTAAGTGTCAAGAGTATGCGTTCTCAATAAAGCATTGGACTGTGGAGCTACTCCAGTGTTTGGTCTCCAAACCCAATCATTAAGTACTTGTGCTCTACTACTCACTATTTTCTTCTTTATAATCTGTAGCATTTTTCTTTTTTAGCGTTACAAATATTTTTTTAAAAGATTTTATTTATTTATCTGTCAGAGAGAGAAGGAGAGAGAGAGCACAAGCAGGGGGTCTGCAGACAGAGGGAGAAGCAGGCTCCCTGCTGAGCAAGGAGCCGGATGTGGGAATTGATCCCAGGACCCCCGGATCATGACCTGAGCCGAAGGCAGACGCTTAACCGACTGAGCCACCCAGGCGCCATTACAAATATTTTTTAACAATAGATACTGAAGGGGAGCAGAATATGCCACCTCAAAATGTGTCACGTTGGCTTGTGGACTATTTTGAGCTGAAGGCAACCAAGACCCAGCAGACTCAGGAAAAACTTTATCTGTCCCTTCATCACCTGAAGGGACTTAGATAAGGGCCTATACCAGAAAAAGCTATTCCCAGAGATAACTTTATTTTATTTTTTTTTTAATCAGAAAGATTTACCTGCATAGCCGGGCAAATATCTGATTACCAACGTCTGCTCCTCTCATCTTCCTGTGAATTGCCTCCCTCCCCTTTGAAGCCCCAGACCCCTATCCCATTTCCTTAGCTTAAAATGGCATATAAGCCCCAACTGCCCAACTTGTCCTTGGGTCTCACATTTTTATGGAGCTTCTGTATGTACAAAATTTGTTTTTGTCCTATTAATCTGTCTTATGTCAATTTGACTGTTAGACTAGCCAAGGAACCTAGAAGGGAAGAAGGGAAAATTTTTCCAGCCCTACAATGCAGTCAATATTGCAGAAAGCAATACATGATGATTTTGTTTGGATTATTTTTTAACAGTTTTGGAGAGTGGGGATTCACTACAAAGAGACATGAGGAAAGTTTGGGGAGTGATGGAAATGTTCTAAAACTGAACTGTTGTGATGATGGCACAACTCTATCAATGTTTTAAAAATTATTGCATTGTACCCTTACAATAAGTACCTGTATTATTTTGAATGGATGCTCTGTGAACGATGCATTTAAGTGGGTAACGAAAACGAAGACACCGCAGTGTTTGGCAACCTCTGGGCAAACTACAACCCACATTGCCACTGAAGCTTCATGATAGATTGGATCTCTCATCTAGATGGAAACTAAGGATTTTGGCAATTCTATTGGTTTTTCCAGAACACTTTGAGCTTTTCATGCTACCATTGCTGGGCTATAGCCCATAGGGATTTTGGAATAAACTCAATCACTCAGCTGCCTCCTGGTCCTGATGCCCCAATTCAGAAATGGCAGTTCAGAATATAGCCTCTCTAACAATTGGAGTAGGAACCTAGTGCCTTGAAAGTACCTCTACTAAAAGCAGCTGAGAAGCATACACTCGTATATCTATGCAACTTCTCAGGTCCTCCTCCTAGTTTTCCAAACTGATACCACAGGCTAGAAGGCATCTCAAAGAGATATTGCCTCAAGAGAAAGACACTGGGTCCTTTATTTTATTGTAGAAAACACTTTTTGGTTCAATGTGGGAAAAGTTTGGCTCATTACTCTACCACAAGGCAGTCAATGGCTCTTCTACCTCCAAATGTACACCATTTTCCCGTAAGCAATTACAGAAGGCTACAAAAAAAGTATTATTGTTACTTATATAACATATAAAAGTATATTGTGTACCAGTTCAAGTGACTGGGTTTATACCTAAGTCTTTCCTTTGTTAGTGACCAGCAGTTAAGAGAAGGTTGATAGCTCAATGAAACTAGCAGCCACAAAAGAAATGGTAGACCAGAGAGAAGTTTAGCAAAGAGAACCAGAAACAGACGACCAAATAGGGCGCTGGTAAGATGGAAGTCTGTGTGCTTGTAGTAGGCTGCACCCACTCAGGAGCTACTCGTGTATGGCTCAGCGTGGGACAGAACTGAAAGCTTTCCCCAAGCCACGCACAGATCTATCTGCAAAGGGTGTAAGCTTTACTGTCTCAAGGGACTTACGCAACAGTTAAAAGAAAACACTGGCAGAACACTAAGATACACTAACCCATGGATAACTTCTAGGCAGCCAGACTTAAAAATAAAAACAAGGGGAAAAAATAAAATGTGTTCAGAGGCTGCGCACTGTGGGGGAAATAGATTTCTCAGAATTCATCTAGACAAGCCATTAAGAAACAAACAAAAAACCAAGCCCTAATATGTCATCGAATTCCGAGTTGCTAATATATTATCATGTATTATCTAAAACATCCAGTTAGTCACAGAAAAATGTAAGACATGCAAAGAGACAAGATAGTATGACCCATGTTCCCTAAAAAAAAGCAGGTAATAGAATTTGATTCTGATGGGGCCCAGGTGCTAAATTCAGCAGAAAAAGACTTCAAAGCGGCTATTCTTAAACTCTGCCTAAAAGTTAAAGGCTGAGAATAAGGTGAGAATATCGATAAAGAGATAGAAATTATAGGGGCGCCTGGGTGGCTCAGTCGTTAAGCGTCTGCCTTCGGCTCAGGTCGTGATCCCAGGGTCCTGGGATCGAGTCCCGCATCGGGCTCCCTGCTCAGCCAGGAGCCTGCTTCTCCCTCTCTCACTCCCCCTGCTTGTGTTTCCTCTCTCGCTGTGTCTCTCTGTGTCAAATAAATAAGTATAATCTTTAAAAAAAAAAAAAAAAAAAAGAGGTAGAAATTATAAATAATAACCAAACAGAAATTCCATAGTTGTGAAAAGTACAACCATTGAAACGAACCTTTGCTAAGGGCAGTTTGGCAGGCCCTTAAAAGATTAAACAGGGGCGCCTGCGTGGTTCCGTCTGTTAAGCTTCGGACTCTTAATTTTGACTCGGGTCATGATCTCAGGGTCGTGGGATTGAGCCCAGCGCTGGGCTCTGTGCTCAGTGTGGAGTCTGCTTGGGATTCTCTCTCTCCCTCTCTCTCTGTCCCTCGCCCTGCCCACTCACTCACTCTTGCTCTAAAATAATTAAATAAATCTTTTTAAAAAAATATAAATAGTTACCATGTGACCCAGCAATTCCATCCACAGACATATACTCAAAAGAATTGAAAACATATGTCTACACAAAAACTTGTATATAACAACATTATTCGCAATAGCCAAAAAGTGGAAACAACCCAGATGTCCATCAATTGATAAATGGATAAATTGTGTTAGGTCCATAAAATGCAATATTATATGGCAATTAGAAGAAATGAAGTACCAGTAGATTCTACCACATGAACAAATCTTGAAAACATTACACAGAGTGAAAGAAGCCAGATGCTTTCACTTGACATATTTCATAAATATGATTATTTTTATATGAACTTTCCATATTGGCAAATCCGTCGACTGATAGTGGATTAATGGTTGCCTAGGGATGAAGGTGGCAACATGAATTAACTGTAGATGGGCAAGAGAGATCTTATTAGGGCAAATAAAACATTCTAAAATTAAATTGTACACTTAAAATAGGTGAATAGTGAATTTTATGGTATGTAATGAAAATTCAAGAAAGCTGTTAAAATATATATTTATGTATATAACATATATACACACACATATATACATATACATGTATGTGTGTTTGTGTGTGTGTGTGTGTATGATGTGTGTTATTATGAGACTATAAGAGTGGGTGTTTCAGCCATGTCAGAGAAGTCAGAGACAAAGAAATGATATAATTAGCTTTTGATACTGTTATCAAATTTGATTTGATTTCTCAATTTTTGATTAACAGTGTTTCATAAAATGAGTTTAGAAGTCTTTGTCCTGAACCATATCTCATATCAGTTTGAATAACAAAGGTATATCTCTCCTCGAAGTTTAGAAAGTCTGCACAGGCAAAACCAGGTCCAAGGGCTATAAAATCCTGCCCTGGGAATTTTCTTTGAGGTTTAAAGGAAATCTCATCGCCAACTTTTGTAATTTCTTCCACAGTAATTTATCTCTTCTTATTTTCTATCTCTTTTAAAAGCAATTTTGATTTCAAATTACTAATTTCATTTAACTTTTAAATATATTTGCATAAATGTGGTATTTTCTATTTCTTTTCATTTTTACCTATGATTATTCTCCCATTCTTAGTCCTAATTAAGTGTATTAATTCTTTATAAATAAATTTCTTGATTATTTCAAACAGCTTGCAACTTTCATATTTGACAAATTATATTTCTTTGATATATTGATTACATTTCACCTGCAATTTTTCAGTGTTCACATGAATTGGTTTACTCTCTTAGTAATTATTTTAACTTTATAAAAAAATTTTGAGTCTATATTTCCTTACCAACACAAATGTAAGACTATTTATTCCCTTCCTGCATGTAACATGAGATATGGATTATACTTTTAGGCCCTTGTTTATATTGTCCCTTTAGCTAGTTTTCATTAATAATTGCAGGGACTTTCTTATCCGTATTATTTATTTATTTTGTACATTATTTAGATTCTACACTGAGGTGTTTTTGACATTTATATTCGTTTCATACACTGTTACACATTATCCATTAATTTTTTTAAATTTTATTTATTTATTTGACAGAGAAAGACACAGCGAGAGAGGGAACACAAGCAGGGGAGTGGGAGAGGGAGAAGCAGGCTTCCCGCTAAGCAGGGAGTCCGATGTGGGGCTCAATCCCAGGACCCTAGGATCATGACCTGAGCCGAAGGCAGACGCTTAACCCACTGAGCCACCCAGGTGCCCCACATTATCCATTAATTTTAAAGCTTACTGGTTTCGGTGATCAATGCCATGGCTCGAACAATTTGTCCTTATTTCTTAAGCTATTGATTTAGTTCCATTTTCAGTTTTCTAAAAATTTTTAAATAATATTTTTCTAGGAAGAGTATACTTTCTGAGTTTTTGCAAATCTGAGAATATCCTTTTTTTACTCTTGAGCATAAATGATGGCTTAGTTGGACATAGAACTCTTTTTTTAATGATTTATTTATTTATTTGAGAGAGAGAGAGAACACGAGCAGGAGGGGCAGAGGGGGAGGGGGAGAGAACCCCAAGCAGACTCCCCATTGAGCGCAGAGCCCGCCACAGGGCTTAATCTCACGAACCTGATATCATGACCAGAGCCAAAACCAAAGCGCCACCCAGGTGTCCCAGACATAGAACTCGAGTCAAAGTATTTCCCCCTCAAACCTGTGTTCTGCTACCCAAATTTCCTCAGGCTTTTCAGTATTGTGATATTATTTTGATATTTTCTTTTATTAGCAGCGTTATTTTCTGACATGTTATTTTATGAATGCTTGTAGAATTTTACTTCATTTTTAAAATTCAATATTGTATACATACAGATCTACTTTCATTAACTTTAGTATTTGGTAGGCTGAAAACCCTTTGTATAGATAAGGGAAATTTTTTTCTATTATTTTTTATTGTTTCTTTTGAGCCATGTACACTGTCTTATGCTTTTAGGGAACCTATGATATACATGTTAGATGGCCCATATCATTTTTTATGTCTCAGCCTTTTATTCATGATATTGATTTAGACATTCCTTTTTTTCCTAAGTGCTGGCATAACTTCTTATACTGGACTCTGATCTACTGATTGCATGTTCTGAAATACCCAACATGTTACTAACTAAGTATATATATATTTTTAATATTTATTTATTTAAGTAGTCTGTACACCCAGTGTGGGGCTCAAACTCACGACCCTGGGATCAAGAGTCACATGCTCTTCTGACTGAGCCAGCCAGGCGCTCCTGAGTATATTTTTTTAATTTGCATTTTTATCTGAATGTCCTTTCTGATCTCAAATTATTTTCTTTTTACAGATACAATGTCCTCTTGTCTGCTCTAACTATGCTACTCTTTTGGTTAGAATTGTTACTGTTTTTGTTAGTGCACTGATTACAAAGTTGTATATGTTTCAAATCATCTGCTTCTACCTTATTTTTTAATAAGCTTTTTATTTTTAGTGAAATAGTGTGATATTTGAGATTTATTTTTCGCATTATAACAAAATATGTATATAAAAAATGTATCACAAAATTTATATATAACAAAATATGTATACAAAATAGGTATATACATATACATGTATATGTATAATATCACATTATAACAAAATATGTATCCTGTAATTTAATTTGGATTAAAGAGAGACCTGTCAGCCTAAAAATCCACCCGACAGTGACAGTCACCAGTGTGCTCAATGGTTTTTCTACTGCTTTTTTCTGGGATAGTCCTAAATTAGTTAGGACATACCCAGGGCCACTGAGTTGTATGACTCGGGCAGTAGAAGCACCTTACAAGATCTGCCCCGTCATCTATAATGACCACGGCACTATGCTTTCTCTTTTACCATCATGCTTGTTCTCATTGGGAATCCTTAAGCATCCCACTTTAGTTATTATGCATTCCCATTGTTGCATATCTTGCCAAAATCTGAAATGCCTCTCTTCTCTGTTTCCCTCCATCTGTCTCACTATGTATAAAATGAATGAGATAAAAATTTCAAAACACCAAGAAACAGATAGCTGTTAAAGAGTTTTTATACAGCTCCCTTTATTTTTTACCTAATATGATATTAATGATCAAATATTACTTTCAATGATTTTCAGATCTCTGTTAGTGAGGTCTCCTTCTTTTCTTTTCTTTTCTTTTTTTTTTTTTTTCAGACATCATTATAGTTTTATATCTCTTCCAAATTGAAGGGACAGACAAAGAAAAAGCCAAGCCCAAAGTCAAGCTTCATAGACATATACTGGTAACTGCTTTGGAAGGGAAAAGTATCCTGATCTTGACTTTTATTACCTTTCCTGAGTCAATATTAATTGACAATAATAAAATTCAATTTTTACATTTTCCATTTCATCTCCTTTCAAGGCATTAAAAGATTTTTTTCCTATTCTATAATACAAAGAATTAATAATACAAAGATTAAATAATACAAAGATTAAAAAGTTGTATGTACCTCACTGATATGAGGAATTCTTAATCTCAGGAAACAAACTGAAGGTTGCTGGAGTGGTGAGGGGTGGGAGGGATGGGGTGGCTGGGTGATAGACATTGGGGAAGGTATGTACTATGGTGAGCGCTGTGAAGTGTGCAAGACTGTTGAATCACAGATCCGTACCTCTGAAGCAAATAATACATTATATGTTAAAAAAAAAAGAAGAAGAAGATAGCAGGAGGGGAAGAATGAAGAGGGGGAAATCGGAGGGGGAGACGAACCATGAGAGACGATGGACTCTGAAAAACAAACTGAGGGTTCTAGAGGGGAGGGGGTTGGGAGGATGGGTTAGCCTGGTGATGGGTATTAAAGAGGGCACGTTCTGCATGGAGTACTGGGTGTTATATGCAAACAATGAATCATGGAACACTACATCAAAAACTAATGATGTAATGTATGGTGATTAACATAACAATAAAAAGTTGTATGTATACATGGTTTCTGAACAATGAGATATACAAGAATTTTGCAGATTAATCTATGTGTCCATTTACTGTCCTTGTTTACAACCTATGTAAGTCATCTCCTAGGACTGAATGGACAGGTACTTTTAGTATTCTACTCTAGAGCACTAATGATAGTTCATCAGTCACACCTCTTCTTAGGAGAAAGAATGGCTTTTACATGGGCAACTTCCCCAAACCATTTAGCCTGCAAGCAGGCTTATCTAAGGGTCTTCTGAAAGGTTAAGTCTTTTTTTTTATTATTATTATTATGTTATGTTAATCACCATACATTACATCATTAGTTTTTGATGTAGTGATCCATGATTCATTGTTTGCATACACAATGAAAGATGTGGCCAACTCCTCAGTATGCTGATGCTGATAGGCTTGCTATTCACCCTCCCCAACCAATTAGTTTTTATTGTACTTTTCCTACTTCCTAGAATTACCTCCTTCTTGAGCTTTTCTTTTGCATGCTTTAGAAATCAAGGTAGAGGCAGTACCCTTTTATCTAGTCACATCTTTTATATATCTTTCTACAAACTTGAGCTTGTTGTTGGCAACCTCCTCTACTATCAGAGAGGAAGAATTTCCTCTGTCTGATTAATCCTTTATTAATCTCTTATTATAGAAAGTTGTCAATTCAAAACAATATTGCTAAGACATATTTGACATGACTAACCATGTATCTTTGCTATTCCCATTATTGATTGAAGCATTGGAATTCTTGGAAGAGTTTGTCTGAATTATCTTCAAACTACTTTGAGGCTTTCACTGTAGGCAAGAGTCAATTGCAATAAACTCTGTAATTGTCCAAACACCTCCCATATGAGGCTGTAGGAAAAATTAATAGTGTGAAAATCCACAAAAGGAAACCTCACTAAAATGCAGTTAAGAAGTTCAGCAGGGAGAGCTCTCATACCCTATCACTCATCATCAATTGCAAATCCAATAGGAAGAGACAGACTTCTGCATGGGGATACTACTTTACTACCCAAGCAGGAGGAGGAAAGCTTTTCTTCTTGCCCAGCAACAGCCCAAACAATAAAACACAATCACAACTCAGCCAATTAGAAGCCACTAGACTTGAACTCCCAGTTTACTTCACTGAACTTTCTGTCTATAACAGCCCTTCCGCCTGTCTTCCTTTCCTTTATAAAAGAGCGTTCCCCTTCTTTGTTCTCCAGACTCGCCTATGGTTTTGCACTAGTTTGCTTGTCCCAGATTGCAATTCTTTGCTATTCTCAAATAAACCTATCTTTTGCTGGTAAAATAACTGACAGCTTTATTTCTAAGGTTAACATTACTTGGTGATCAGAAGCGGAATCCAGAGAAGACCCCTAACAACTCTGAGGCTGGTGGGCAAACAGGTGACAGTACTCAATGAGCCAATTAGGCTCACTGCTTTCTCGCTGACCCTACAGTTTGAGGGTAAGTTTTCTCCTAGATTTCGAGCTACATACTTTGTGTTTGAGTTCTCCAGGCTTTATTTGAAACCTGTTCTAAAGCCTTGTTTTTGTTTTTTGTTTTATCTCAGAGAGTACTCATTTGGCCTTCAATTTGACTCCTCTTCGGAATCAGACTGCTCCCGATGGAACTGTGCTGGCCTTTGGTCTGACTCCTTTTTCAGAACCAAACTGTTCCTGTTGGAAGTGTGCCCGTTGGAAATATGTAGGCCTTTGGTCTGACTCCCTTTTGGGATAGACTGTTCCAGCTGGAACTGTGCCTGCTGGAATTGGGCTAGCCTTTAGTTTAGACTCTTGTTTGGGATCAGATTCTTCCTACTGGAATTGCGCTAGCCTTAGGTCCGACTCCTTTTCGGAACTGGACTGTTCTGTTGGAATTGTGCTGGCTTTGGTCTGATTACTTTGGAACCAGATTATTTTCATAATTCCTAAACTGTTCTGTTTAGGAATTTTCTAGTTATTCTAGAGAAAAAAGCTCTAAGAAATGGGATCTCAGTCATCAAAATGCTTTGAGGGTGCCCCTCCCTACTGGGACTCTGGCAGGTTTTATGTTTAAAACTATGGTCCCTCGGGGCACCTGGCTGACTCAGTCAGTTAAGCGTCTGACTCTTGATTTCAGCTCAGGTCATGATCTCTGGGATGTGGGATCGAGCCCTGCATCAGGCTCCGAGCTGGGCATGGAGCCTGCTTAGGATTCTCTCTCTCTCTCTCCCTCTGTCCCTATTCCCCCTACAAAACAAAACAAACTATGGTCCCTCCATATGCACAGACTGCCTTAACCAGAAGTAATTTAGGACTTCAATGGCCATTATGGGGAACTTTTGATCTCTCCAAAATTGTTGAAAGCCATGGCTCCTTAAAAGAAAAGGGGGGAAGAAAACTGAATGGGATGCTTATTTTAAAAGATACCTTGAGGCTTCCAGATTCTAAGTTTTCAGGATTGTAAGTTTGCCTCTTTGCAAAATACTATTTCTAAATTAACTGAAGCAAGCAAACAATTGAAAAAAGTCAAAATGGCTTCGGAGGCCTCTTTGTCCCTCTCCCCTGTCTTCTTTATCTGCTGATACAAGGCAGCCACCTTGTGCTCAGGTCCCACGACGTCCAGCACCATTTTCCTCTATTAGTTCTGCTGAACTTACCTTTTTCTCCAAATCTCTCCTCAACCCCTCTTCCCCTGAACCTATTAAAAATTGCCTCTTTAAAGTTAAACCTTCTGGGGATCTAAATAAACCTCAAGTCTCTTATGTTCCCTGGACTGAGGCCAAATTGTAAGCCATAGTTAAAAGGTTTTCTAAAGTGACTGAGGACCCCCATAGATTTGCAGAAAGACAGAGTTTGTCCAGAACCTCCAAGCAATAAATAACATCATTATCCTTCAGCCCTGTGTTGTTCCCAATCCCTATACACTACTGATATCCATTTGCACTGAAAGCAAACTTTTCACTGTAATCGATCCATGCAGTGCATTGAGTATTATATTTAGAAATATTCAATATTTCAGTTGAGAGGGATAGCCAATATCTTTTTGCTTTCACTTGGGAAGAACAGAACTACACCTGGACAGTAATCCCCCAGCATTTCACAGAGAGTCCTTCAACTTTTCACAAACCTTAGAAGTTGATTTGGATGATATAAAGATTTCTACAGTCTCTACTTGTTATAATACATAGATGATTTGCTTCTCTGCTCCCCTTTCTCAAACCTCTTTACAGGAAGACAGCATCCACCTATTAAAACTTCTGGCCTTGAAGGTACATAAAGTCTCCAAAGGAAAATTGCAGTTGCCTCAAACTCAGATCAGATACTTAAGGCATTGGATCTCAAAACAAGGACTGCATTTGGATCCAGACAAAACCCCTCACAACTGCTTAATAACGACAGGTTACCTTTTGAATCCCCATGACAATTTACAGGAAACTCCTCTAACCAATGCAGAGTTTTCATGGTTTACTACTGATGAGTTCTTATTTAAAGGATAAAAATGGTAAATATCGTGCTGGGCATGGCATTGCAATTCCTTTTGAAGTCACTGAGGCAGCACCTTTACCATTGGCTACTTCAGCCCCAAAGTTTCAATTATATGCCCTTACTTGAGCTTGTACCTTAGCCGAGGGTATAATCTCACATTTATAATGATAGCGGGCAGGCCTCTGGGGTAGCTCATGATTTTGGAATATTATGGAAGCAATGAGAGGTCCTTACCTCCAAAGGGAATAAAATTAAAAATGGCTCCTATGCCCGAAATTTGTTAGATACCATACTCTTGTCTGCTGCTCTGGCTATTAAGGTTCCTAGGCATGCCAGACTCGACTCCCTGGGGACCAAAGTAATCCACCTCGCTATTTCCATCAAAAATGCGCTGTCAAGGAAACTGATAGGTAAACCTTTGTCATGGTCCAAAGGGAGGTTCTCCCAAATGATAAATTTTGGAAGAATTGAGAAAAACTACCCAACAAGTGGTCCCAGAAAAAGAGAAACAATACTGGAAATCTCATAACTGTTGGCTCAATAAAAAGAGAAATCTGGTTTGGGCCAAATAACAATCTGTCCTTTCAGTAATTCTAAAATTTCCACTACTTACACCATACATGCATTAGACCATTGGTCTACTTACAAAATGATAGCATTCATGAACCAATATTGGTGGGAAAAGATTAATAGGACTGCAAAAAGTGCCTACCTCGCTTGTCCCACCTACCCAAAGTGTAATCCAGGGAAATCTGTTCATACAAATGGATTTCATACAACTTCCCCCTCTCATGGATAAATATGTCTTAGTCATATTTTGTATGCTTTCTCACTGGACCAAAACTTTCTCATCTATGAGAAACTTTTCTATAGGCAAGTGCTTCTTCTGTTAGAAAAGATTATCCTTACCTAGGGAACTCCTCTCAAACTTCATAGTGATCAAGGAAGCCATTTTACTGGTCAGGTGCTTCAACAAGTCTGCTGTTTGGCAGGTTTTTACAACACTTTCATTGTTCATACCATCCTCAATCCTCAGAGTTAGTTGCACTCACTAATGGCATTATTAAGACTCAGCTGGCATAATTTGTAGAGACTCTCCAAACACTTCGGCTGAAAGCAAGGAGAGTCCTTCTAAATCTCAGATCCACTCCCTTGGGAACTCATAGACTCACTCTTTGAGATAGTCACACGACGTCCAACGCATTTGGCCCCTACCTCCTTTGACCCATAGTTGACAAAAGGAGATATACTTCAAAAGCACAAAGGCCTAATTGCTTCTATTAAAAATAACCATCCTTTGGTAGAGCAATCTTTTTACAGTGTGTTCCCAGGAGACAATGACCTTGCAACCCAAAGATTTCATCTGTTGGGAAAGACACCTCCAGAAAGACTCTTCTACCTCATCAGGAACTGCAAACCAACCCTTGTGCTGCCAAACTCCAGAGAAGAAACTCTTGGATCCACATGACACAGCTAGAGAAAGCACCAAACCCTGACTGAACGTGTACACCATCTGGTGACCTTAAAGTAAAAATTTCTTGGAATTGAAGCAGATAACATCTGATGAGACAGCTTTCCCAAGGTGTCCAGACCAGGCCGGTATACCTTCTTCTCACTGTTGCTTTTTTCTCTCTTTTGTAGAAAGCCAAAGCCCTCGTCTGCATTTCCCAAGCCCTTGTGAAAGGGGGAAACCTTTGGGAAAAAGCCTCATCACGATCTCATGACGAATTAAGTTTTCACTTGCTTTTCCTGAGGGATTAAAGGTTCAGAATTCACAAAAGTTTTCTTTCAGCTGAACTATTAAGTGACTTTGGTTTTATATCAAAATTTATGGTCTCTGAATTTGCAACTTTGCAGGCTGGTATTGTCAATAGCATATTTGGTTCCAAACAGGTCTTTTGAGATAACGATAATGTTTTGAAACATCTTTGAAGTTTTGCTCTTTTGCAAAAAGTTGATTCGTTATTGCTTCATGTTTATACCTACACTGTAGCTTCCCAAATGCACGCAGTTCATTCTTTCAGTGTGCTCTTGAGGTAGCCACTATTCTGCTTTCATGGTTGCTTTAAGTGGAGCCTTCCAGGAGGCAGACGTGACTCTGGCTTTGCCTTCATCAGGAGAAATTTCTCCCCTATGTCAGTGAGTGCCAATAAATTTTCCAGTTGGCTACTTTCAGACACGAAGTGCTGGTTTAGAATCATCATACAACTTGGAATGGTTATGTTACTTCTTCTGTTTTGTATAATTATTTCAAGTTTTGTGTTTCATTGACGGTCAAGCTTAAAAAAGAAACCAATATACCCAGTAAAGTGATGCTGGCTCAATATTTTGAGATGATCAACACTTATGACCTTGAGAAGATGTGGACTTTAGATGCACAGTACCTGAGAGTTTCTTCCTACTAACCTTCTTTATTACTCAAATGTGGCTTTAAGTGGTTTCCATCTACTATGCACTTTCCTATGACATAAGACATGACAGCAACCAAAAGTCCTTCCTGGCACTGAGGGATAAAACCACTAAAAATAAAAAACCTGACTATCCATCAGTGATGCTTTTAAAGAAAGATCTTGACCAAAAGGGGGAAAATGTGAACACTCATAAAGGGAAACCTCATTAAAATGGGCCAGGAGGTTTGACAGGGAGCGCTCTCATGCCCAGTCACTTGCTGTCAACCACAAAGCCAGTAGAAGGAGATGGACTTTTGCGTGTGGATACTCCTTTATTATGCCAGCAGGAGGAAGAAAGTGCAGCCAACGAGAGGCAGTCACAACTCAGCCCATGAAAAGCCCCTATACTTCCAACTCCCTGTTTACTCGAATGGACTTTTTGTTTATAAAAGCACCCCCCCCCCCAAGGTCCCCCTTTCCTCTATAAAAAAATGTTCCTCTCCTTTGTTCTCTCGACTTGCTTATGGTTTTGCCATAGCTTGCTTGCCCCATATTGTAGTTCTTGGCTATTCCCAAATAAATCCATCTTTTGCTGGTAAAATACTTGGCGGTTTTATTATTATTTTTTAAGATTTTATTTATTTATTTGGCAGAGAGAGACACAGCACGAGAGGGAACACAAGCAGGGGGAGTGGGAGAGGGAGAAGCAGGCTTCCCGCGGAGCAGGGAGCCCGATGCGGGGCTCCATCCCAGGACCCTGGGATCATGACCTGAGCTGAAGGCAGACGCTTAATGACCGAGCCACCCAGGCGCCCCTTGGCAGTTTTATTTTTAAAGTTAACATTATAAACAAATAACAATTCAAATTTAATATTATAAACATTTTTTCATATAATCAAATCCACCATGTAATGGGCCTGGAGCCGTCCTATGTGTGGGATTTGTATGCTAACCGTCAAGTTTTCCCAAACATTGCAGTTCCGCATTTTATGAAGTAACACGACTTCATACTTGACAGAGTTTACATAATTTACTTAACTTTATATACAACAGTGAGACTGCATTAAACAGTGTTCTTGGCACAGCTTGCCTGATTTCCCTTTGTTCCACTAAGATGGGCAGCCCTACTGCTGAGGAGCTAAGCAGCTTGAGGGGTGTGCAGGGCCGGTAGGAAGTCTTCAGGTGTGAGCTGCCCTAGAACCTCTCTATCTCTGTACACCAATTTCCTCTTATGAACTACTCCCTGATATTTGAAGCAAATTGTTATTTTTATTTTTTACTCATCAGTACTCATCTGAATGCAGCTGACTTTTCAAAAAGTCTGTATTTGGCTTAACCTCAATACTTGGTCATTTGTTATTTTATTCAGCTCATATTTGTTGAACAACTACTACTTGCCAGGCACGTATTTTGGTATAAGGGATAATAGTGTGAATAAAACAGCCAAGAAAATTTCATACTCAGCTTCTATTCCATTGACAGGAGACATATATTTAGTTAAGTATGTTATATGATATGAAGTGTGAGTACTATGAAAAAATAAGGAGGCATATAGACAAAGAGATGCAAGTTTTCATTTCATTTCATTTCACTTTAATTCCAATGCAGTTAACATACAGCACTTATAATCGTTTCAGGTGTACAATATAGCGATTCCACAATTTCACACATCAAATTTGGAAGACTAACGCTACCTGTTTTCAAGGCTTTATTGTAAAGCTACAGTAATCGAGACAGTGGTCCTGGCTGGAAAATCAACAGATAGATCAATGAACAAAATTGAAAGTACAGAAGTACACACACATACATATGGGCAACTGATTTGTGGCACAGACTCGAACACAATTTAGTGAAGAATGACAATCTTTCCAACAAATTGTGCTGGAACAATTGCATATTCACATGAAAAAATTAACGTCAAGTCGTAATATACACCACACACAAATGTTAAATCATTAACCAACATGTAAAACCTAAAAATATAAACTTCTAGAAGAAAACAACAGAGAAACCCTTGCAGCTTTGGGTTAGAAAAAGATTTCTTAGATACAATACCAAAAACATGGCCCATAAGAAACAAATTAATAAATTGGACTTGATCAAAATTCAAACTTACCACTTTGAAAGACACTCTTAAACGGAGGAAAAGATCAGCTACAGATTGGGGAAAATATATTTGCAAATCACATATCTGATAAAGGAGTTGCTTTCAGAATATATAAAGAATTTTCCAACCTCAATAATACAAAAACAACCCAATTTTTCAAAAGACAAAGGTTTGAACAGACCTTTAACCAAAGAAGATACATATTATTTACAGATGACATGACTGTCTACGTAGGAAATAAAAAAGAGTTGAAAAAAAAAACCTCCTGGAACTAATAAAATCATAAGAAAGGTACAGGATACAAGGTTGATATACAGGTATCAATTGCTTTTCTATATATCGGCTATGAACAAGTGGAATTTGAAATTTAAAAAGCAATACCATTTACATTAGCATCCCCCAAAATGAAATACTTAGGTATAAGCCTAAGAAAATATGTATAAGATCTAGATGAGGAAATCTACAAAACTCTGATGAAAGAATTCAAAGAAAAACTAAATAAATGGAGAGATAATCCATGTTCATGGATAGGAAGACCCAGTATTGTCAAGATGTCAGTTCCTTCTAACTAGGTCTATATATTCAATGCAATATTAATCAGAATTCCAGCAAGTTATTTTTGTGGTATTGACAAACTATTTCTAATACTTATATGCAGAGGCAAAAGGCCGAGAATTGCCAACACAATATTGAAGGAAAATTACTAAGTTGGAGGACTTGTGTTACCTGAGTTTCAGACTTATTATGAAGCTACTGTAACAAGATAATGTGGTATTGGCAAAAGATTAGACAAATAGATCAATGGAACAGAATAGAGAGCCCGGAAATAGACCCACATAAATACAGTCCACTGATATTTGACAAAGGAACAAAGACAATACAATGGAGCAAAGGTAGACTTTTCAACCAACGGTGCTGGAACAACTGGACATCCACATGCAAAGAAATTAATCTAGACACAGATCTTACATCTTTTGCCAAAATTAACTCAAAATGGATCACAGACCTAAAGGTAAAATGCAAAATTTTAAAACTTCTAGAAGATAGCATAAGAGAAAACCTAAGTGACCTTTGGTATAGCAATGACTTTTTAAATTATAATAGTTGACACACAATGTTATATTAGTTTCAGGTGTATAACACAGTGGTTTAACAAGTCTGTATGTTATGCTCTGCTCACCACAAGTATAGCTCCCATCTGTGACCATATAATGCTATTACAATGCCATTGACTATATTCCCTATGCTGCACATTTTATCACCATGACCTATTCATTAGATACAACACCAAGGCATGATCCATGAAAAAAAATAATTGGGTAGCTGGACATCATTTAAATGAAAAACTTCTACTCTGTGAAAGACAATGTCAAGAGAATAAGGAGACAAGCCATAGACTGGGAGAAAATATTTGCCAAGACACATCTAATAATAAATGGTCAATCCAATATATACAAAGAACACTTAAAACTCAACACTAAGAAAACTGACAAGCTAATTTAAAAATGGACCAAAGAGGGGCACCTGGGTGGCTCAGTCGTTGGGCGCCTGCCTTCGGCTCAGGTCATGATCCCAGGGTCCTGGGATTGAGCCCCACATCGGGCTCCCTGCTTGGCGGGAAGCCTGCTTCTCCTTCTCCCACTCCCCCTGCTTGTGTTCCCTCTCTCGCTGTGTCTCTCTCTGTCAAATAGATAAATAAAATCTTTAAAAATAAAAATAAAAATAAAAATGGACCAAAGATTTTAAGAGATGCCTTGCCAAAAAGATTTGCAGATGGCAAATAAACATATGAAAAGATTCTCCATATCACATGTTATCAGGTAAATGCAAATTAAGACAACAATGGGATATCACTACACACCTAGTAGTATGGCCGAAATCTGGAACACTGACAATACTGAATGCTGGTGAGGATGTGGAGGAACAGGAATGATCTGCACTGCTGGTGGGAATGCAAAATGCTACAGCCACTTTGGAAGACCGTCTTCTGGTTTCTTACAAAGCTAAACTTACTCTTACCATACAGTCCAGCAATTACACTCACTAGTATTTATCCAAAGGAGCTGAAAACATGTCTACACGAAAACCTGCACATGGATGTTTATAGCAGCTTTATTCATAATTACCAAAATTTGGGAGCAGCCAGATGTCCTTCAGTAGGTGAATGATAAATAAACTGTGATACATCCAGATAATAGAATATTATTCGGGGCTAAAAAGAAGTAAACGATCAAGCCATGAAAAAACATGGAGGAAACATATGCATATTACTAACTGAAAGAAGCCAATCTGAAAAGGCTACATACTGCATGATTCCAACTATATGGCATTCTGGAAAAGACAAAACAATGAAGACAGTAAAAAAGATCAGTGGTTTTCAGGGGTTACGGGGGGAGAGATAAATAGGCTAAGCATAGAGGATTTTTAGGCCAGTGAAAATACACTGTACAATACCAAATGATGTATACATGTCATTTATATTTGTCCAAACCTACAGAATATACAACGCCCAGAATGAACCCTAATATTAACTACGGACTTTGAGTGATAAGGGATGTGTCAATGTAAGTTCATCGATTATAACAAACGTACCACTCTGGTGAGGGATGTTGATAGTGAAGGAGTCTATGCACGCATAAGGGCAGGAGGTATATATGAGAAATCTCTGTGCCTTCCCCTTAATTTTGCTGTGAACCTAAAACTGCCCTTAAAAAATAAAGTTTTTTAAAAGAAAACATACAGATAACACATAGGCATTAGTATAATGCAAATTAAAACTGCAGTGGGATATACCCCAGACACCTATTAGGGTAAAACTAATCATACCAAGTTTTGACGAAGCTGTGGAACACTTGGAAGTCTCATGCACCCATGGTGGGGATGTAAAATGATACAACTATTATGGAAGAAAATTCGACAGTTTCTCAAGAAGGTAAATGTATGCCTCCCATATGATTCCACTCCAAGAGAAATGAAAGCATATGTCCATACAAAGTCTTGTACCCAAATTCTATTTTTTTAAGTTTTATTTATTTAAGTAGTCTCTACACCCAACATGGCGCTCGAACTCATGACCCTGAGATTGAGACTTGCATGCTCTTCCAATTGAGCCTCCTTGTACCTAATGTGGTATTGGCAAAAGATTACACAAATAGTGCCTCCTTGTACCTAAAATCTTATAGCAGCTTTATTTGTAATAGCAAAAGCCTGAAAACAACCCCAAAGTGCATCAACATGTGGGTGGATAAAGAAATTATGGTATAGGGATGCCTGGGTGGCTCAGTCGGTTAAGTGTCTGCCTTCAGCTCAGGTCATGATCCCGGAGTTCTGGGGTCAAGCCCCACACTGGGCTCCCTGTTCAGTGGGGAACCTGCTTCTCCCTCTGCCTGCTTCTCCCCATGCTTGTGCACTCTCTCTTTCTCTCTGACAAATAAATAAATAAAATCTTTAAAAAAAAAAAAGAAATTATGGTATAATCATACAGTGGAATAAAACCTGACAATAAAAATAATGAACTATTTATACATGCCATGACAGTAATGAGTTTCAAAATAATTATGCTGTGTGAAAGTCTGACAGAAAATAGTACATTCTGTATGATTCCATTTATATAAAATTCCAGAAAATTAAAACCAAGATAAAAAACAGATCAGTAATTGCCTGGCATATGGAGGAGGGGGGCGGAATAAGGAAAATTTGGGGGTGATGGATATGTTCACCATTTTGATTGGGGTGGCGATTTCACCGGTATTTGCATGTGTCAAAATATATCAAATTGTACACTTTAATTGTGTGTAGTTTATTGTATGTCAATTATACTTAATAAAATATTTACAAAACAAAGAAAAAAACAGGTAAACAGCATATCATATGAACATCACTCTGATAGACACATCTTTAGGCACAATAAAGGTAATACTATGAGTGGGAGTTAACCAACTTAGTATTTCATTAAAAATATTTCATGTGTCATAGCTAGATGGAAGTTAATTATTCTACTACTCTTCATTAAGGAGAAAGGGTAAAAGGTACTAGGAAACGTGGAAAGTATGACAAATCGCCTTCTGATTAAAATGGTCCAGTCCCAGATCCCTCACTCTTAGTCACTGCATTATAAAAATTAATCATTCTCAACTCATCCCTCCCTACCCCCACTTTTTAAGATAACCTGATAACACTATGGCATGTGTTCTTTCAGGACATTACCCATGTGAATACAAAGTACATCTGGGTATCCATTCATACTGATCTATGGCTATACTAAATACATAAGATTACACAAGAGAACAACAACAACAAAAAGACCCTGCCCATATAGACCTTTCATTCTGGTGAACAAGACAGAGGAACAAAACAAATGACTGTCCTGTTGTGTATTTTTGGGTTTAGATGGAGTGGTCAGGAAAGTTTTCTCTGATAAGGTAATATTTTAGCAGAGACCAAAACAAAGTGAGGGAGTGAGTCATATGGATATTTCAGACAGAGGAGACCAGAAGTACAAAAGCCCCGAGGTGGGAGCATGCTTGGTTTATTTGGGTAACCATCAAGAGGCCAGTGTGCTTGGATCAGAGTGAATAAGGGAAAATGTTAGAAGAAAAATTTGGAGAAGTAGTCATTGTTAAGATCATGTGGGGACTTGAATCTGAAGGCTTTGAACATGGAAATGACAAGAACTGTTTTTTGGGGTTTTTTTAAAGATGATCTGGTTTCTGTGTTAAATAAAATATAAGGGGGCAAAGGTAGAAGCAGGGATACCAGTTAGGGGTTATAATAGTCCAATAATGGTGAGAAGTGGTTGGATTCAGGATATATTTTAAAAGGTGAATCCGACAGGATTTCTCAACAGATTAAATATCAGGTGTAAAGAGAGAGAAGAATGGAGAATAACTCCAAGTTTGATGAGTTGACTGAAGAGTGGTGCATTTTACTGAGATGAGGAACACTAAGGGGAAGCAGGTTGGAGGTGAGGGAATCAAGCACTTGATTTGAACTTTTTTTATATACTTATGGTTGCAACCATATACACGCAGATTCATATAGATGCAAATACACATATATTGATACACAAACACGTATATATAAAATTTTAAAAACAGATTTCTGCTCTTGCTTTTGTTCTTCACAAAATTTTAGAGAGCTTTTCACATCAGTACATATAAATAAATCCCATTCTTTTTAATGTCCTCATGGTATTCCAGGGTATGAATAAGCCATAATTTATTTAAGCATTTCCCAATTGATAAATAGGCTGTATACTAAATTTTTCTAATATTATTCTTCAATATACATACTTCTGCATTTATCCTAACTTTTGTGGGCATTTCTGCATGACTTGACTTCTACAACTATTGAGTCAGGATTTTCATTATTATTAACAATTATCCTGAAAGAAAGAATTTTTTATTGTCTTTCTAGCATCATCCAGGAGACAAGCTGACTATATCACTTATAGTCCAACCAGCAAAAGAAACCTACTGTGGATCTTTCCAAAGGAGAGAATCTAACACTGGCATTTGTTAGAAGATGGACATGCTGAGAACCCAAATAGGGAAAGGCGAGGCAACTCAGAGAGTAGAAATGACAGGAAGCCATGCTTATGCTTACCCTTATGGAGGAGTGACAAAAAATAGGAGCTATTATCAGAGCCCAGAAGCTGGGGTCATCCTGTAGACTGTAGCTGGGCCCATAGAGGAGTATGGAAGCCAGGCAGGAGAATCAGCCATTGTAGAAATGCTAGAGGAAGTAGAGAGAAGGGGGAAAATACCTTGTTGTCTTCTTGCCTCCGCACACCCTCCTCACATCTGCCCAACCTGCTAAGAAAGGAAGGTGCAAAGATACCCAGGAAAGATTGTTTTGATACAGAATAGAGCAAGGAAATGGATTCCAGGGCAAATAGATTATTGATCAGCACACAGACCAAGACAAATACTCCAATTAATGGATAGTTGTATCCCCATATGGGAAGTGGAGAAGTCATCAAAATTTTCCATGACTTGGTTAGTTCTCAGTTCACGTTTACAGATCGGTATTTTACTTTTTGATTTGATTTCTGGGATTCTCAATACCAGGAAGACAGTGTCCTAGGGAGCAATCCTAGATATTCCAGCATTGGCAAGATATTCCAGCTCTTGACAATTGTGTATTAATAAATTACCAATAGAATATTTAATGTGAAAATAAAAACTGAGGAAAGAAGAGAGAGGAAAAGAAAAGATAGCAGCATAATGTGTCAGGGAATTTATTTACTTGGCTAGATACTGTGGGGAATTACATTGGTGCTCCAATTACTATAATTCCAAATAAAAACTCACATCACTTCCCAAAAAGAAATGATTGTGACTGACTTGGGGATGAAGTTCCCTGAGGCCTTTGGTTTAGATGAGCTTGCTTATATGTTTGTACTTGCCAAACACATCTTATTTTGTCTGGAGAATAATTTGGATAGACAGCTTATCAGTGTTTATCATCTGGCATTAAGTTGGTTAGAAACTTGCCTGAACAGTATTTTATATTCTTGGCTCTATGCTGTAACATCCTGCTCACCGCGTAAGACAATTTTTTCCCATAGCCTTATCCACTATTGTTGAATGACAGAAAAAGTGTTTTTCTCCGTAACACTGGTCAAAATTCAGGATTTGAATTCCATGTGTCTTTGTGATGTTAGTGGGAAGACTGAGTTATTTCTTTGTTATGTGGACAGATAGCCCCCGAAGTAAGCACTGATGGAGGTTCAGTTTATAGATGTTGAGTGCATTACCCAGTTTCATCATTTATCTAACAAGAAACTTTATGTCAATATAGGCGAACTGCATGCTTCAACAGATCTCTCCTGGCCATTTTGGTATCAACAAGGAGAAACAGATGAAATGCTCCAGAGCCGTGAATCTCAAATGCCTGTTGACAAACCTGTGCTGGATCAATGATCTCATAATCACCAGGGAAATTTGTGTAAGTAAGGAAGGGAGTAAATAAATAAATAAATAAATAAATAAATAAATAAAGCTGGATTTCTGGGCCCCACCCAAATCACTCAGCCCATGAGATAATCATTTACTGTGGCTGTGTGGGATCCAGGGATTTATGATTCAAAAAAACCCTCCTGGTGTTCCTGACTTGGGAAATAATGGTCCGGAGTATCTCATACAGTCTATAAAGGTACTGAGAATGTGCTGGTTTAGTTCCAAGATGTTATCAGTGTCAAAAGAAAGGCATATTTGCACATATGCAGAAAATTTCTTACCACCACATTAAAATTGTCACAACGAAGAGGAGCTTAAGCAGACATGATAACTAAATGTAATGTGGTATTTGGGGCACCTGGGTGGCTCAGTCAGTTAGGTGTCCAACTCTTGATTTCAGCGCAGGTCATGATCTCAGGGTTGTGAGATGGAGTCCCGCATTGAGCCCCATGTCGGGCTCCGCATTCAGTGCAGACTCTGCTTGAGATTCTCCTTCTCTCTCTGCCCCTCCCCCTGCTCATGTTATCTCTCTCTAAAATAAATAAATAAAATCTTTAAAGATAAATAAATAAATGTAATGCGGTACTCTAGACGAGATCCTGGAACAGAAAAAAGATTATTAGGTAAAAACTAAGGAAATCTGAATAAAGTATGGATTTTAATAATGACATGTCAATATTGATTCATTAATAATAACAAAGGCACCATCCTGATAGGAGATGTTAATAATAGGGGAAACTGGGTGTGGGTATGTGGGAACACTGTTCCATCCTCTATTCACAATTTTTCTGTAAATCTGTAATTGTTGTAAAATAAAAAGCTCATTTTAAAAATACATCTGGGGCGCCTGGGTGGCTCAGTCGTTAAGCGTCTGCCTTCGGCTCAGGTCATGATCCCAGGGTCCTGGGATCGAGCCCCGTGTCCGGCTCTCTGCTCAGCGGGAAGCCTGCTTCTCCCTCTCCCACTCCCCCTGCTTGTGTTCCCTCTCTCCCTTTCTCTCTCTCTGTCAAATAAATAAATAAATAAAATCTTTTTAAAAAAACCATCTGTATGTATCATGATGTACAGATTACAAAGTATCTAAATCTACATTATCCATTTTAAATTCAAAAGAACTTATATATGGGACTGTTAGTATTCCCATTTCACAAATGAGAATACTAAGAATTAGAGAAATTAAAAGATCTGGCTGATAGCATAGCTTGTAAATGCTAGAGTAGAGACTCTTGTCTACCAGGATTTCTCAAACTCCCATCCAGTTTCCCCTACAATTAACATCTTAAGTCAGTACGGTATATTTGTTACAATTAATGAATCAATACTGACACATCGTTATTAACTCAAGTCCACACTTTATTCACATATCTCTTAGTTTTTATCTAATGTCCTTCCTTTTTTCCAGGATCCCATCTAGAATGTCACATTACATTTAGTTATCATGTCTGTTATGGGCTGAATTGTGTCCCTCCAAAATTCTTATGTGGAAGCCCTGATCCCCCGTTCCTTGAATGTGACCCGTATTTGAAAATAGGGCCTTTAAAGAGGTGATTAAGTTAAAATGAGGCCATTAGGGTGGCCCCTAATCCAATCTGACTGGTGTCCTTATAAGAAGAGGAAATTTGGACACACAGAAACATCAGATGTGCTCACACACAAAGAAGAGACCATGTGAGGACATGGCTTGAAGGTGGCCATCTGCAAGCCAAGAAGAAAGGCATCGGAAGAAACCAAACCTACCTATACATTGACCTTGGACTTCTAGCCTCCAGAACCGTGAGAAAATAAACTTTGTTGTTATTTTGTTATGGCAGCCCTAGCAAGCTAATACAAGACATTTCTTGCTAAAAATAAATCACCTGTGGGCACTTTTTAATATTAAGATTTCAATGTTCCTACCCATATTTTAGATTGAGTATATTTTGTGGTGAAGGATAAGAATCTGTATCT
The DNA here is from genome assembly GCF_004348235.1 of Phoca vitulina. Classification (NCBI taxonomy): domain Eukaryota; kingdom Metazoa; phylum Chordata; class Mammalia; order Carnivora; family Phocidae; genus Phoca; species Phoca vitulina. The sequence goes on along the minus strand of NW_022589772.1, from coordinate 793,048 downwards.
CAAACACACTGATGCTTGCTATAATCAACTGATTTTGAGAAACACTATTCTAAGCCAATGGTTTTAAATCTTCGGTGCTCCTAAAAATCCTCTGGGCCTATGGATCTAGTTAAAATGAAGATCTTACAGTACCACCCTTGATGTTTCTGATTAAGTAGGTATGTGAAGAGTACAAAACTATTTGAACAGGAATCTCAGGTGATTCTGATATGAGTGGTCTTCAGATCACAGATTGAGAAACATTTTTTCTTTCTAGTTCAATGTACACCAAAGAGGTACACATTCCCCAAGAGGGAACCCAAGATGATCTATTGAGGTTTGAAAAAATAATTTAGCATGTCTATTTACATTTTTAACACATCCTCTAAAAACCTCAATGTCTTGTATGGGGCGCCTGGGTGGCTCAGTCGGTTAAGCTTCTGCCTTAGGCTCAGGTCATGATCTCAGGGTCCTGGGACGGAGTCCCACATGAGGCTCCCTGCTCAGCGGGGAGCCTGCTTCTCCCTCTCCCTCTGCCCCTCTGCCCACTCATGCCCGCGCATGCGCGATCTCTCTCACACACTCATGCTCTATCAAATAAATAAAATCTTTAAAAAAAAGTGTATTCTATATATATATATTATTAACCAAGAACATACATAAATAGAGAGAAAATGAATTTCCTGAAGACTTTCTGCCTGGAGAAACAACCTGTCAGAGGAAACTTTCTTCATATGAAATAATAAGGCTGACACAACGGAAGTTTTGGTCAGAATACAGGTGTCCCCTGCTGTCTGAAACAAGAGCATTTTTTTGAAGCCTTTCATAAGCTGAAGTGATGTGAAATGAAAAGTTTTTCCTGCTTTCTGAAAGTTTGCATCACACCACTTCACTTTTATGAAAGACAGACATTAGTACAGAAGTGGCTTTTTTGTAAAAGTGAAAATCCTCTTCAGATCTTTTAGTTAGCTGAAAATGGAGTTAACAATCAATCATGCCTACATGATGAAGCCTCTGGAAAATCCCCAAAGTACCAGGTTCAGAGAGCTTTGGGATTGGTGAATACATGGAGGTGCTGGGAGAGTGGCACCCTGGGGGACATGGAAGCTCTGTGCCCCTTCCGCATACCTTTTTCTATGCATCTCTTCCATCTGGCTGTTCCTGAGTTATATCCTCTTATAATAAACCGGTGATCTAGTAAGTAAAGTGTTTCCCTGAGTTCTGTGAGCCACTCTAGCAATTGATCAAACCCAATCTATAGCTGCTTGGTCAGAAGCACAGGTGTGCTTGAGCTTATGATTGACGTCTGAAATGGGGGAGGGGGTTCCTAACCTGTGGAGCTTGATGCTATCTCTGGGATATAGGGAAAAACCTTCACACATTTGGTGACTAGAAGTGAAGCATTTTGTGTGAGGAGTAAAGGAGATTTACAAAATAAAGAAGCACACAGCTGGGCTTTTCCCTACGTAAGAAGGACAAAACTGGGTTTTTCCATTACATCATCCTGGTGAGTGTGAAGTGGTATCTCACTGTGGTTTTGATTTCTATTTCTCTAATGTCTGATGATGGTGAGCACCACCTTTCTTGTGCCTATTGGCCATTTATATATCTTCTTTGAGAAAATGTCTCTTCAGGGCCTTTGCCCATTTTTTAATTGGATTGTATTTTTGCTGTCAGATTGTAATTCTTGATATATTCTGGATACTAAAGCCCTATTAGACATATGATTTACAGACATTTTCTCCCATTCTGTGGGTTTTCTTTTCACTTTCTTAATCATGTCATTTGAAGTACAGAAGTTCTTCATTTTGATAAAGTCCAGCTTCTCTTTTTTTTTTTCTTTTGCTGAGTATACTTTTGGTGTCATATCTAAGAATCTATTTTCAAATCTAAACTCATGAAGATTCATCTCTCTGGTTTTACTTAAGAGTTTTATATTTTTAACTTTTACATGTAAGTCTTTGATCCGTTTTGAGTTAATTTTTGGTTATGGTGTGAGATAGGGGTCCAACATCTTTCTTTTGCATATGGATATCCAGTTGTCCCAGCATCCTTTGTCAAAGAACCTATTCCTTCCCCCATTGAAGAGTCTTAGCAACCTTATAGAAAATTGATCATAGAAATATGAGTTTATTCATGGACTCTCAATTCTATTTCATTGCTCTATGTGTCTGTCCTTATGGCAGTACTATGCAGTTTTGATGATTGTAGCTTTGTAGTAAGTTTTGAAATAGGGAAATGTGAATTCTCCAACTTTGTTCTTTTTCAAGATTGTTTTGGCTGTTCTGAGTTGTTTAACTCCATATTAATATTTTAGGAGCTGTTTGTCAATTTTTGCAAGAATACTGGGATTTGGGCAGGATTGCATTAAATCTATAGGTCAATTTGGGGAATATTACCATTTTAACAACATTAAAACATCCAATTCATGAACAGAAGATGTCTTTACACTTATTTAGATCTTTAATTTCTTCCAATGATGGTTTGTAGATTTCAATGTACAAGTTTTACATTGCTTTGTTAAATTTATTCCCAAGTATTTATTTTTTTGTTTTTTTCTCTAATTTTTATTGTTATGTTAATCACCATACATTACATCATTAGTTTTTGATATAGTGTTCCATGATTCATTGTTTGTGCATAACAGCCAATGCTCCATGCAGAACGTGCCCTCTTTAATACCCATCACCAGGCTAACCCATCCTCCCACCCCCCTCCCCTCTAGAACCCTCAGTTTGTTTTTCAGAGTCCATCATCTCTCATGGCTCATCTCCCCCTCCAATTTCCCCCCCTTCATTCTTCCCCTCCTGCTATCTTCTTTTTTTTTTCTTAACATATATTGCATTATTTGTTTCAGAGGTACAGATATGTGATTCAACAGTCTTGCACAATTCACAGCGCTCACCATAGCACATACCCTCCCCAATGTCTATCACCCAGCCACCCCATTCCTCCCACCCCCCACCACTCCAGCAACCCTCAGTTTCCTGAGATTAAGAATTCCTCATATCAGTGAGGTCATATGATACATGTCTTTCTCTGATTGACTTATTTCGCTCAGCATAACACCCTCCAGTTCCATCCACGTCATTGCAAATGGCAAGATCTCATTCCTTTTGATGGCTGCATAATATTCCATTGTATATATATACCACATCTTCTTTATCCATTTATCTGTTGATGGACATCTTGGCTCTTTCCACAGTTTGGCTATTGTGAACATTGCTGCTATAAACATCGGGGTGCACATACCCCTTCGGATCCCTACATTTGTATCTTTGGGGTAAATACCCAGTAGTGCAATTGCTGGATCATATGGTAGCTCTATTTTCAATTTTTTGAGGAACCTCCATACTGTTTTCCAGAGTGGCTGCACCAGCTTGCATTCCCACCAACAGTGTAGGAGGGTTCCCCTTTCTCCGCAGCCCTGCCAACATCTGTCATTTCCTGACTTGTTAATTTTAGCCATTCTGACTGGTGTGAGGTGGTATCTCACTGAGGTTTTGATTTGGATTTCCCTGATGCCGAGTGATGTTGAGCACTTTTTCATGTGTCTGTTGGCCATTTTATTCCCAAGTATTTGATTCTTTGGGATAGTAATGTAAATGGAATTGCTTTCTTAAATTCATTTTCAGATTGTTTACTGATAGTGTATAGAAATATAATTGAATTTTGTACATTGCTCTCATATCCTGCAATCTTACTGAACTTACTTATTGCTTCAATAATGGGTTTTTTAGTGGATTGTTTAGGATTTTGTAAATACAAGATCATGTCACCTGCAAATATGGATTGTTTTACTTCTTTTTTTCTACACAAATATGTTTTATTTCTTAGTCATGCCAAATTGTCCCAGCTAAAACCTCCAGTACAATGTTGAATAGAACTGCTGAGAATAGACATCCCTGTCTTCTTCCTGATCTTAGGGGGAAAATATCCGTTCTTTCCCCATTAAGTATAAGGTTGGCTGTGAGTTTTTCATAAATGCCTTTTACCAGGTTGAGAAACTTCCTTTGTATTTCTAGTTTGTTGAATATTTTTATCATGAATGGGTATTGGATTGTCAACTACTTTTTTGTATCTATTGAGATCATCATGTATTTTTTGGTTTCATATTATATTAATATGATGTATTACATTATTGAGAAGAATATGTATTTATTCTTCTCTTGGATGGAGTAGTCTATAAATATCTGTTGGGTTGAGGTAATTAATAATGTTGGTCGGGTCTTCTATGTCTGATCATATGTCTAGATCTTCCTACCCATTATTGAAAGTGGGGTACTGAAATCCAATTACTATTGTTGAATTGTCTATTTCTTCTTTCAGTTCTGTTAGTTTATGCCTTATGTATCTTGTGACTCTTGTTGGATGCATATATGTTTATAATTGTTCTAACTTTTGGATGGATTGATCTTTTTATTATTATAAAATATCCTTTTTTGTCTCTCATAATAATTTTTTTCTTAAAGTCTTTATTAGTTTCTTAGGATTGCCATAACAAATTACCACAAACTGAGTGGCTTAAAACAACAGAAATTTATTCTCTCACAGTTCTGGAGGTTAGAAGTTTGAAGTCAAAGTGTCAGCAGGGACATTTGCCTATTCCTAGCTTCTGGTGATTGCTGCCAATCCTGCATTTACCTTGGCTTGTATATGCATTTTTCCAATCTCTGCCTCTGTCATCCCATGACATTTTTTCTGTGTCTTTGTCCAAGTTTCTCTCTTCTTAAAAGGACACCAGTCATTGAATTAGAACCCACCATAATCCAGTATAGCCTCATGATAACTTGATTATGTCCACAAAGGCACTATTTTCAAATAAGGTCACATTCAGAGATTTCAAAAGGACATGAGTTTGGGGGGACCCTATTCAACCCAATATAGTCTATTTTGTCTCAAATTATTACAGCTACTCTAGATATTCCTTTGTTTCTATTTACATAGTTATTTTTTGCCATTATATTGCTTTTGACCTATTTGTGCCTTTGAAATTCAAGTGTGTCTCTTGTAGACAACATATAATTGACTCATTAAAAGAAATCTATACTATCAATCTCAGCCATTTAATTGGAGTGCTTAATGCATTACAGTTAATGTAATTACTGATAAGGTAGGCTATATGTGTGCCATTTTGCCATTTGTTTTCTTATGTCCTTTTTTTTCTCTCTATACCTCCATTACTGCCTTTTTGTGTGTTAAATAGTTTCTGGAGTGTCACTTTAATTCCCTTGTCATTTCTTTTATTTATTTTCTTAGTGGAAGCCCTGGGGGTTACAATTAACATCTTAATTTATAACAATCTAATACCACGTTAATTTTAATAGGATACAAAATGTTGCTCCTTTTTTATTCCATTTCTTCCTCCCTCCTTTGGGCTGTTATTGTCATACGAGCTACATCTACACAAACTTTATTCCCCAAAAGACAATTTTATAATTATTGCTTTATGTAGTTGACTTTTAAATAAGATAGAAGAAAAAGGAGTTATAAACAAAACATAATTTATACTGTCTTTTATATTAATCTGTGTGGTTACCTTTATTGGTCTCTCTATTTCCTCATGTGGATTTGAGTTACAATGTAGTGTTTTTTCATTTCAGCCTAAAAGACTCTATTTATTATTTCCTGTAGGGAAGGTATGCAAGGGACTCTTTCAGTTTTTATGTGTCTTAATTTCTCCTGTTTTTGAAGGACAGTTTTGCAAAATTTATAATTCTTAGTTTAAAGTTTCTTCTTTCAGCACTCTAATTATGTCATCTGACTTCCTGCTAGCTTCCATGGTCTCTGAAGAGAAATCAACCGTAAATCTTATTGAGGATCCCTTGTAGGGGATGAGTTACTTTTCTCTTATTACTTTCAAGTTTCACTGTCTTTGATTTTCAACAGTTTAGTTATGCTGTGTTTAGGTATGACTTTTTGAGTTTATTCTCTTTGAGTTCATTGAGCTTCTTTGATGTGTAAATAAATGTGTTTCCATCAAATTTGGGGAGTTCTCAACAATAAGATACCTAGGAATAAATCTAACCAAATAGGTGAAAAACTATAAAACGCTGATAAGAGAAATTGAAGATGACACAAAGAAATGGAAAAACATTCCATGTCTATGGATTGGAAGAACAAATATTGTTAACACGTCTATACTACCCAAAGCAACCTACACATTTAATGCAATCCCTATCAAAACACCCACAACATTTTTCACAGAGCTAGAACAAACAATCCTAAAATTTGCATGCAACCACAAAAGACCCTGAGTAGCCAAA
>NW_022589772.1:666794-771803 GCF_004348235.1 Phoca vitulina | reverse complement strand
TCAGGGTCTTTTGTGGTTGCATGCAAATTTTAGGATTGCTTGTTCTAGCTCTGTGAAAAATGTTGTGGGTGTTTTGATAGGGATTGCATTAAATGTGTAGGTTGCTTTGTAGTATAGACATGTTAACAATATTTGTTCTTCCAATCTATAGGCATAGAATGTTTTTCCATTTCTTTGTGTCATTTTCAACTTATCAGTATTTTATAGTTTTCAGAATACAGGTCTTTCACGTCTTTGGTTAGGTTTATTCCTAGTTATCTTTAGTTTTTGGTGCCATTGTACATAGGATTGATTCCTTAATTTCTCTTTCTGCTGCTTCATTATTGGTGTAAAGAAATGCAACAAATTTCTGTACATTGATTTTGTATCCTGCAACCTTACTGAACTCATATATCAGTTTTAGCAGTTTTTGGTGGAGTCTTTCACATTTTTATATATACAGTATCAGTGTCATCTGCAAATAGTGAAAGTTTTACTTCTTCTTTGCTAATTTGGATGCATTTTATTTCTTTTTGCTCTCTGATTGTTGTGGCTAGGACTTCCAGTACTATGTTAAATAGAAGTGGTGAGAATGGACATCCCTGTCTTGTTCCTGACTGTAGAGGAAAATCTCTCAGTTTTTCCCCATTGAGGATGATATTAGTTGTGAGTTTTTCATATATGGACTTTATCATGTTGAGGTATGGTCCCTCTAAACTTACTTTGTTGAGGGTTTTCATCATGAATAGATGTTGTACTTTGTTGAATGCTTTTTCCACATCTATTGAAATGATCACATAGTTCTTATCCTTTCTTTTATTATTGTAGTGTATCACATTAATTGATTTGCAAATATTGAACCACACTTGCAACCCAGGAATAAAGCCCACTTGATCATGATGAATTATTTTTTTTAAATGTATTGTTGGATTTAATTTGCTTGTTTTTTATTGAGAATTTTTGCCTCTATGTTCATCAGGGATATTGGCCTGTAATTCTCTTTCTCAGTGGAGCTTTATCTAGTTTTGGTATCAAGGTTATGCTGACCTCATAGAATGAATTTGGAAGTTTTCCTTCCTTTTCTATTTTTTTTAATAGTTTGAGAATAACAGATGTTAACTCTTCTGTAAATGTTTGGTAGAATTAGCCTGTGAAGCCATCTGGCCCTGGACTTTTGTTTGTTGTGAGTTTTTTGATACTGATTCAATTTCTTTGCTGGTTATCAGTCTGTTCTAGTTTTCTATTTCTTCTTTTTCAGTTTTGGTTGTTTATATGTTTCTAGGAATTTATCCATTTCTTCCAGATTGTCCAATTTGTTGGCACATAGTTTTTCATAATATTCTCTTATAATTGTTTGTATTTCTGTTGTTATTTCTCCTCTCTCATTTGTGATTTTATTTGTTTGAGTCTTTTCTGTTTTCTTTTTGATTAGGCTGGCTAGAGGTTTATCAATTTTATTATTTTTTTCAAAGAATGAACTCCTGCTTTCATTAACCTAGTCTATGTTTTTTTAGTTTCTATATCATTTATTTCTGTTCTAATCTTTATTATCTCCTTTCTTCTGCTGGCTTTAAGCTTCATTTGTTGTTCTTTTACTAGCTCCTTTAGGTGTAAGGTTAAGTTGTTTGTTTGAGATTTTTCTTGCTTCTTGAGATAGGCATGCATTGTGATATGACAAGTGATTTTTTTTTATTATGTTATGTTAATCACCATACATTACATCATTAGTTTTTGATGTAGTGTTCCATGATTCATTGTTTGTGTATAACACCCAGTGCTCCATGCAAAACGTGCCCTCTTTAATACCCATCACCAGGCTAACCCATCCTCCCACCCCCCTCCCCTCTGGAACCCTCAGTTTGTTTTTCAGAGTCCATCGTCTCTCATGGTTCGTCTCCCCCTCCGATTTCCCCCCCTTCATTCTTCCCCTCCTGCTATCTTCTTCTTATTTTTTTTTTAACATATAATGTATTATTTGTTTCAGAGATACAGATATGTGATTCAACAGTCTTGCACAATTCACAGCGCTCACCATAGCACATACCCTCCCCAATGTCTATCACCCAGCCACCCCATCCCTCCCACACCCCACCACTCCGGGAACCCTCAGTTTGTTTCCTGAGATAGAGAATTCCTCATATCAGTGAGGTCATATGATACATGTCTCTCTGTGATTGACTTATTTCGCTGAATAATGGAAGCCAGAAAACATGGGCATAATTTCAAGTTAGTAAAAAATAAACTGACCAGACTATAGATCTCTACATAATAAAAATACCCATTAAAAAGGAAAGACATTTTTAGACCAAAAAAAAAAACCTGAGAAAATTTGCCAACAGCAAATTCACAGTTGAAGAATTACTAAAGAATGATATTGAGACAGAAAAGAAATGAGAACAAATTTGAAGATGGGGAAAAAACAAAGAGTGGCAAAAGGGTAAATATGTGACCACACAAAAATTAGTACTGGTTATTACTAATAATAATGTATTGAGTAGTTTAAAAATGCAAAGTTAATATTCATAACAAAGATAATATATAAGATAAAAAGAGGGTAAATGGAGTTCAAAAATTTTATGTTATTAAATTGTCCAGGGGCGCCTGGGTGGCTCAGTTGTTAAGCATCTGCCTTCGGCTCAGGTCATGATCCCGGGGTCCTGGGATCGAGCCCCGCATCGGGCTCCTTGCTCTGCAGGAAGCCTGCTTCTCCCTCTCCCACTCCCCCTGCTTGTGTTCCTTCTCTCGCTGTGTCTCTCGCTGTCAAATAAATAAATAAAATCTTTAAAAAAAAAAAAAAATTGTCCAGGAAGAGGTAAAAGTACTAATTTATAGTACTTTGATATCAGGAATACACATTGAGATATTTATGTAGCTACTATGACTATTATAAGAATATTTAAGTATAGGTGCAGACCCACGTGTGGCACAGGCAAGGACCCTAAAAATAAACAGCCACTACCTTGTAAGCCTCCTTCCACTGGCCTGTGTCAGAGTCTCTGCCACTGCAAGCCCACCCAGACGCCAAAGATCTTACTGCAGCCTTGAGCACCAATGAGTGCTTCAAGTGTGGATCATCTAGCCATCGGAGTGCCCTGGTCATGGAATGAGAAGCTGTGGCAGAGGTGATTTTACCTCAGATAGAAGTTTCCAGTTTTTCCTCACCTCTTCCAGACATCTATTATTGTTGTGGTGAGTCTGGTCATCTTGCCAAGGATTGTGATCTTCAGGACGATGCCTGCTATAACTGTGGTAGCGGTGGCCACAGGGCCAAGGACTGCCAGGAGCCCAAGAGAGAGCAAGAGCAATGCTGCAACAGCTGCGGCAAACCAGGCCATCTGACTCGTGACTGTGACCATGTGGACGAGCAGAGTGCTCTTCTTGTGGAGAATTTGAACACATTCAGAAAGGCTGCACCGGAGCAAAATGCTGTGGGTGTGGTGAAACCGGTCACATAGCCATCAACTGCCGCAAGACAGGGCACCCTGCACGGGAATGCGCAACTGAAGCCATAGTTTGATTATTTTCCTTTGTTGCCCCTCATTTTTCTGATTGATGGTTGTATTATTTTCTCTGAATCCTCTTCACTGGCCAAAGGTTGGCAGATAGAGGCTACTCCCAGGCCAGTGAGTTTCACTTGCCATGTAAAAGGAGGAGGGGTGGGGGAAAAAAATCAACTTTCTCCACTTACTAAAAAGTAAGGTTTATGTCGAGTTTGGTAGAAGTGTTATATATAAAGCTTTGTTAAAGAACCCCCTTCCCATGCCACTGGTGAATAGGGATTGATGAATAAGAAGAGTTGAGTCAAACCAGTAAGCCTGTTCTGGGTTTCTTGGATATGTTCTCATGTAGGAGGTAAAACCAATTCTGGAAGTATCTATGAGTTTTCATAAATAACTTTAATTTTAGCATAATGATGGCTTTGGGTTGTCTGACCTCAGTAGCTATTAAATAACATCAAGTAACATCTGTATTAGGCCCTACATAGAACATACAGTTAAGTGGGAATAAACAAAATAAAAGACAAATGTGTGTTAATGGCTGTGCAAGAGAAATCGGGATAAAGGCCTAAACAGGAAAACCTTCATCACAGCTTTGATGTTAGATATATATAAGGTGATGGCAAAGGTTTAGAACAAATTTTTTCAAAGACTCTATCTAAAACCCAGAGTAAACATCTATGCTCAGAGATAGCACAATTTGGAGTTATTCAGGAATTGCAGAGAAATGCATTTTACAGAAATCAAGATGTTATTTTTGCGTACTTCTATCACTTAGACAACTGATTCATTTGCTGTAATCAGTTTTTAAGTCAGATGGGAAAAGCAACTGAAGTCCTAGAAAATAGAAATGTAATTTTAAACTATCCAATAAAGCCGGAGGAGGGAGGGGAGTTTGACTAAAGTTCTTTCTGTTTGTTTCAAATTTTCATTAATGTACATAGTGCAAAATGTCATATTAAAGACGGAAATGTGGAGGACTAAAAAATAAGAATATTTAAGTATAAAGTTAATATAAAGAAGTATAATAAAATAATACAGAAGAAGGCGAGAAAGAAAGGAGGACATACAATTGTAGCACAAAAAGAAAGCAAACAGCAAGGTATTAAATTTAAGGTAAAATATATTAATAAATACATCCCACAAAAATGGATTAAATGCTACAATTAAAAGATAATTATTTCCGACAACTACATGTTGTTTTTTGAAAAATCATTTTAAATGTAAAGATAAAAGTAAAAAGGTGGAATACAACATAGCAGGCAGACACTAATCAAAATAATGCTGCCATAACTAAATTTATATAACAAAAAGTAGATTTTAAGTCATCATTAGATATAAAAAGTTATATTTCATAATAAAAAAGTTTAACTCACTCATTAACACGGTAGCAAAAATTCTAAATTAGAAAAATAAATAAAGGGCACCTGGGTGGCTCAGTCGGTTAAGCATCTGCCTTCGGCTCAGGTCATGACCCCAGGTTCCTGGGATCGAGCCCCGTATCGGGCTCCCTATTCTGCAGGAAGCCTGCTTCTCCCTCTCCCTCTCCCCCTGCTTGTGTTCCTGCTCTCGCTATCTCTCTCTCTGTCAAATAAATAAATAAAATCTTTAAAAAAAAGAAAAGAAAAATAAATAAATAATCAAGTTAAGTTTAATCCAGTAATACAAGTTTGGTTTAATATATGAGAAATCAATTAATGTAATTCATTACATTAGTAGAACAAAGGAGAAAAAAATTATCTCAATAGAAGCAGAAAAACTACCTAAGAAGATTTGATTAACTTTTATGGTGAAAACTATTAGAAAATTAGAAATAGAGGGCACCTGGGTGGCTCAGTTGGTTGAGCGACTGCCTTCGGCTCAGGTCATGATCCTGGAGTCCAGGGATCGAGTCCTGCGTCGGGCTCCCTGCTCAGCAGGGAGTCTGCTTCTCCCTCTGACCCTCCCCCCTCTCATGTGCTCTCTCACTCTCTCTCATTCTCTCTCTCAAATAAATAAATAAAATCTTTAAAAAAAAATTAGAAATAGAAGGGAATACACTTAATCTGATAAATGTTATCTACAAAAAAATACTATCACAAACAAAAAACTTAGGGACAAAATTTTGAAACTTTCGGAAAGACCAAAAATGTCTACAATCTCTACTCATAGTCAACATCGTACTGGAAGTCTTAGCTAGTTCAATAAGGCAAGAAAAGTAAATAACAGATACAAGAATTTAAAAGGGAGAAATAAAACTGACGTTACTTCCAAACACATGATTATGTTTTCAGAAAATTCAAAGAATATTCAAATAAAGTTAAGTGAGTTTAGCAAAAATACAGGTGTTTTAATTGTCTCCTATTAACTGTGTTGATAAGGAGGGATTCCTGCTCTAGGATTATGGAGCTGGCAAACACATGAAAACACTGCACAGAAGAGATCAATAGAGTTTATTAGTCATATATATTCATAGCCCACAGGGGGAGGGTACTGCACACCACACAGGAACAGAGTGAACAACCAAGATCTGTAGGAGGCCTTATAGCAAGAGGATGGAGTGACCCTGGTTTCTGGGGGAGAATGTATTTGGCTTATTTGAATAATTCTGTGGGCTATCAGGGAACTGAAACTCATTCTTTCAGGATAAGCAGAAACTATGCCTGGCCCCCTTGATGAGGAGGATATTTTAGCTACTAGAGGACCTTATCTACAGAGGCAGAATGGGGAAGAGAACTTGGCAGTTAGTGCATTAGAGGTCTTTCCAGTTTTACCAGAAGTCAAGGTAGCACATAATATTTGGCCTTAATTTTAGGCCTTATACCACAGCTGTATACAAAATCAATATTTTTAAAATGCATTTTTATATACCAGCAACAAACAAAAGATGAAGATATATATGTATAATATATGACATATATATATAATGTCATTAAATGTTAACACATTCCTATTAATAAGTCTAATGAACAATAAGAAAGAATTCTATACAGAAAACTATAAAACATTTTGGAAATAAATGAAAAAAAAACCCCTAAATAAATGGACTCTCATACTATGTTAATGAATTAGAAGACACAGTATTGTAATGATTACACTTCTCCCCCAAGGTAATATAGATATTCAGTACAATCTCAATAAACATCCCAGAACGTTTTTTGTAGAAATTGGCAAATTCTTAGCAAAATATTTATGGAAATGCAAGACCAAGAATATCCAGATAATTTTGTGGAAGAACTAGAACAAAGCCAGAGGACTTATACAACCAGATATCAAAACTCATAAAACTACAGTAAATAAGATAGTGTGGTATTGCACAAGGATAGCAAAATAGACCAATGGAATAGAAGAGTCCAAAATAGATTCACAATTATTCAATCACTTAAATTACAACAATGATGCTACTGAAAAAAAGTAAGGAAAATACTTTTTCAATAAATGGCATTAGATAAATTGAATATGCACATGAGAAAGAGAAAAAAATGGCTTCACTAGACACACAAATCAATTCTAGGTAGACTGTAGGTCTAAATATAAACATTTAAAAAAGAAAGCTTATAGAGGGAATAACATTTAAAATATCTTGATCCCCTTGGGGTAAGAAAAGCTTTCTTAAACAGGACACTTAAAGACTAACCATAAAGGAAGTGAGTGACAAACCACATTAAAATTAGGGACATCTGTTCATTGATGTCACAACAGACTAAAAAAGCAAGTCATGGAATGGTAAAAGATAATTTGCAAGACATAACCTGGAAATAATTCATATCCATAAGGCATAAAGAATTCATAAAAATCAAGAAGAAATGACAGACAACCCAATATAATATTAGGCAGAAGACTTCATTTTATAAAACAGTATAGCCAGAAATTATATTAAAAAGTCCTCAACCTCATTACTAATAGTGGAAGTGCAAAATTTTAAAAAATGACATACCATTACATAAACATCAGAATAAGAAGAATTATACAAACTGACAATGTCAAGTGTGGGTGTTTATGTAGAGTAACTAGAATTCATATATTGCTGGTGGGAATGTTAAATGTTACAAACACTTCGGAAAAAAAAGACTGCATGTTTTCATAAAACACTTACCATGTGACACAAAGACTACTCCCAGAAATTTATTGAGGAGAAAAGAAAACATGTCTCCACACAAATAATTGCATATGAATTTATGTTCATTGCAACTTTATCTATAATAGCCAAATGCAGGAAACAACTCAAATGTCCATTGATCAATGAATGGATAAACAAAATGTACATGCAAACAATGGAAGAGTACTTAAAAATAAAAAGGAACGAAATGCTTATACATACAACTACATGGACGAATCTCAAAACCATTAAACTAAGTGAAAGATACCAGATGTAAAAGACTACATGCTCAATGATTCCATTAAGATGACATTATGGAAAAGATAAAACTATAGGGACAAGAAACAATGGGTGGATGCCAAGGGTTAGTGGTGGAGAAAGGAGTTTAAGTACAAATGGTCATGAGGAAAATTCTTGTGGTAATGAAAGTATTCCATATCTTAACTGTGATGGAATTTACATGGATGGAAATATTTTCAAGTCTTAGCTAAATGTACACTGTAAATGGATGCATTTTATTCTATGTGAATTAAACTTCAATAAAGTTTATTTTTAAACAAACAAAAAGTGCTAAAGAAGATAAAACTAGTTTATTTTGTATTATGTTTTATTTTTTAAATTTTTATTAAGTTTTTTATTTTAATTCCAGTATAATTAACATACAATGTTGTATTAGTTTCGGATGTACAATATAGTGATTCAACAATTCTATATATTACCCAGTGCTCATCATGGTAAGTGTACTCTTTTATCCCCATCACCTATTTCACCCATCCCCCCACACCCCTCTTCTCTGGTAACCATCAGTTTGTTTTCTATAGTTAAGAGTCTGTTTCTTGGTTTGTCTCTCTCTTTTTTCTTTGCTTATTTGTTTTGTTTCTTAAATTCCACATATGAGTGAAATCATATGGTGTTTGTCTTTCTCTGACTGACTTATTTTGCTTAGCATTATGCTCTTTAGTTTTATCCATGTTGTTGCAGATGGCAAGATTTCATTCTTTTTTATGGCTGAATAATATTCCACTGTGTGTGTGTGCTGCGGAAGGCAGCTCTCAACTCACCTCTTGTTTATGAGGCTAGTACCCTTGCCCCGGGTGTGCCTGCAGGCCATAAGCCAACCACCTAACTCAAAGGAACAACTCTGTAGGGAATTCCTGCTTCGGGAAAATAGCCATGCCTCAGGGTGGACGCATTGTGTGGTGTGCATGCGTGAGTGCACAGCAAGTGAGTCCAAAACCATTTTCCTTGTGAGACCCAGGCCCCGGAAGAAGCCAGAACACGACTCCCCACTTGCTCCATGAAACTAGTACTGCGGCCCCACTTTTGAATGGAAGTCTAATAGCTAGCTTTCTAACTCAAAGAAACAACACTGTAGAGAAACCGTGCTTTACCTACCGTCGACCTCTCTGTGGGCGAAGCAGTTTAGGGTGTACTGTGGCTGAGAGCCTGGGGACGGTTTCAATATCGTAATATCGGGGGAGAGACAGGCCGGTACAGAAGGCAGCTCTCAACCCACATCATGGTTATGGGGCTAGTACCGTTGCCCAGGCTGTGTGTGTGCAGGCTTAAATGAAGCCACCTAACTCGAAGGAAAAACTCGGTTGAGAGCCTGTGCTGCAGGTAAAACAGCTGCTCCTGAGGGTGGCAGCATTTTGTTGTGTGCGTGCGTGAGAGCACTGCAAGGGAGTCCAAAGCTTTTTGCGAGTGAGACTCAGGCCCCAGCGAAAGGCAGAACACGACTCCCCATGTGTTTGACCAAGCTAGCACGGCAGCCCCACATTTGCATGGAAGTCTAATAGCTAGCGTTCTAACTCGAAGAAACTACACTGTAGAGAAACCGTGCTTTAGCTACCATCGACCTCTCTGTGGGCGAAGCAGTTTAGGGTGTACTGTGGCTGAGAGCCTGGGGACGGTTTCAATATCGTAATATCGGGGAGAGACAGGCCGGTACAGAGGGCAGCTCTCAACCCACATCATGGTTATGGGGCTAGTACCGTTGCCCAGGGTGTGTGTGCAGGCCTAAATGAAGCCACCTAACTCGAAGGAAAAACTCGGTTGAGAGCCTGTGCTGCAGGTAAAACAGCTGCTCCTGAGGGTGGCAGCATTTTGTTGTGTGCGTGCGTGAGAGCACTGCAAGGGAGTCCAAAGCTTTTTGCGAGTGAGACTCAGGCCCAGCGAAAGGCAGAACACGACTCCCTATGTGTTTCATCACGCTAGCACGGCAGCCCCACTTTTGCATGGAAGTCTAACAGCTAGTGTTCTAACTCGAAGAAACAACACTGTAGAGAAACCGTGCTTTAGCTACCGTCGACCTCTAGACGGAGGAAGCATTACACGGAGTACCGTGGCTGAGAGCCTGGGGAACGGGTTCCATACGTGAAACCAAGGGAGAAATAGGTCCGGGCAGAAGGCACCTCTGGACTCAGCTCTTGCTACCTGAAGCTAACACTACTGCTCCATGTGTGCTTGGAATGCTATGTGCTCGACAGTGTTGTTTCTTTGAGTTAGAAAGCTAGCTATTCTTGGGAAGAAACAAGCCTGTAAAGAATCTCAGCTGTAGCTCATTCGCCTACCAGGCTACTAACACCAAGAATCAATGCTGTAAATGTCCACAATAGCCAAACTGTGGAAAGAGCCAAGATGTCCATCAACAGATGAATGGATAAAGAAGATGTGGTATATATATACAATGGAATATTAGGCAGCCATCAAAAGAAATAAGATCTTGCCATTTGCAACGACGTGGATGGAACTGGAGGGTATTATGCTGAGCGAAATAAGTCAAACAGAGAAAGACATGTATCATATGACCTCACTGATATGAGGAATTCTTAATCTCAGGAAACAAACTGAGGGTTGCTGGAGTGGGGGGTGGGGTGGGAGGGATGGGGTGACTGGGTGATGGACACTGGGGAGGGTATGTGTTCTGGTAAGCGCTGTGAATTGTGCAAGACTGTTGAATCTCAGATCTGTACCTCTGAAACAAATAATGCAATATATGTTAAGAAAGAAAAAAAGAAGAAGAAGAATGTAGCAGGAGGGGAAGAATGAAGGGGGGGAAATCGGAGGGGGAGAAGAACCATGAGAGACAATGGACTCTGAAAAACAAACTGACGGTTCTAGAGGGGAGGGGGTTGGGAGGATGGGTTAGCCTGGTGATGGGTATTGAGGAGGGCACGTTCCGCATGGAGCACTGGGTGTTATGCACAAACAATGAATCATGGAACACTATATCTAAAACTAATGATGTAATGTATGGGGATTAACATAACATAACAATGTATATATATATGCGCACACACACACAGTGGAATATTATTCAAAATATTATACAAAATATATAAATATTATATTTATATATATATATATATATATATATAAAATACCTTATTTATCCATTCATCTATCAATGGAATGGGCTGCTTCCATATCTTGGCTATTGTAAATAATGCTGCAATAAACATAGGGGTACATGTATCCCTCTGAATTAGTGTTTTTGTATTATTTGGGTAAATGCCCAGTAGTGTGATTACTGAATCATAGGGTAGTTCTATTTTTAACTTTTTGAGGAGCCTCCATACTCTTTTCCACAGTGACTGCACCAGTTTGCATTCCCACTAACAGTAAAAACTAGTTCATTTTTAAAGTTTATTTTTAAACAAACAAAAAATGCTAGACAAGATAAAACTAAATAAAAAAATTCTGATATCAAATGCTATTTAATTAGCAATGAAGCATTCATTTTAAGTAAATAAAAATGTATCTTGAAAGAGAAAAACGGTAATCATACCTGTTCATCAAAGACATAATTAAGATTTAAAAAGACAAAGATATAGTGTGGGAGAAAATAGTTGCAAAATATAACTGTCAGGGTGACCTAACAAAAAATTCTCTCCTATGTAAAAACAATTAGAAAACTTGCAAAAATTCTTAGAATCAATATTTTTAGAACTCTGCAAATTAACTAAAGGCTTGCAGCAATCCAGGGAGAATTTATTCAAGAAACCTTGATAAAAACAATGAGTTTTGGTGTTTGTTGACTTGCACTATTCCTATCCCCCTCTCTCAACCTCCATGATACCCTAGAAAACTAACAGCTAGCTATCATGGTGGAAATCAGCAGCCTGGCAGCCAACACAGGGGCAGAAGGGGATTAAAGTTTCTTCATAACCTCATTCTCACAGATGTGTTATCATTTTATATAACTCGTAGTTCCCCAGAACACCACAGTTTCAGACTATCACCTAATTCAGAGCTCACTTAATGCAAAAAACCTTTACTCCAGGGAATTTTGATGAAATCATTTAGAGGTAGTTGTTTGAATTTCAGGCTTCCTGAAGAAGTTGGTAAGAGTTGGGGCAAATAGACTAATCAAAAACCTGAAAAGGAAAAGCTGGGGAATGAGATATCCATAGAGGATTTGAAAAGCTCTATGAATTCAGAATGCCACAAGCATGTATAGGACTATGCACACATCCAGAGACCTAAACTCTCTGTCTGGTTGACCTTGAAGCTCTACACAAGCAACAAGTGAAGGCTCAGGTACAGTTGTCAATTACCTGGCTAAGTGTTGTAGGTATACCCTAACACACACACAAAACCCTTCAGCAAATATTAGGAGACTGCTTGGTTCTAGGTGTTTGAGGAAATCTCAATTGATTCATCAGCTTATGAGTTAGGGGCTAAGTGAACTGAGATTTCAGTGACTATACACAACAAAGAACAAAGACTTTACAGAATTAACTCTGTAAAATAACTAAGAAACAATCAGCAATAATATTAAAGTCACAACAAAAACAAACATTAGGCAGGGGCAAGAATCTGATTTCTAGAGTTAATACATTATATTAATTAAAATGTCTAATTTTGAAAAAAAATTATGAGATATGTTAAGAAACAAGAAAGCATAGCACATATATAGGAAGAGAAGAAATCATAGCAACTATCCCTGAGGAAGCTAAACATTGAACTTACTAGACAAAAACTTTAACTCAGCTATTTTAAGTATGACCAAAGAACTAAAGAAAACCATGTTTTAAAAACTAAAGAAAAAGTATGAGAATATTATGCCATCAAACAGATACTATCAATAATGAGAGATTATTTTAAAAAGCATCAAAAGAAATTTAGGAGTTGAAAAATACAATCACTGGAATGAAAAATTCACTAAAGTGTCTCAACAGCAGATTTGAGCTGTCAAAAGCAAGAATCAGTGAACTTCAAGAAGAAAGGAGGAGGACTCACACTTCCTGATTTTGAAACTTGCTGTAAACTTATGCAAATCAAGATAACGTGTTCCTGGCATAGGATCCATGGAACAGAATTGAGAGTACAGAAATAAACCTTACATTGAAGGTCAACTGAATTTCAATAAAGAAGTCAAAATAATGCAATGGGGAAAGAATAATCTTGTCAACAAATGATGCCGGAACAAATGGATGTCAACATGCAAAAAATGAAGTTAAACCAGCATATATAAAAATTAATTCATAATTAATCATTAGATGTAAATGTAAGAGCTAAAATTATAAAAATCTTAGTAGAAAACATTAGACTGAAACTTTATGACCTTAGATGTGACACCAAAATTACAAGTGAGAAGTGACTGATGTTTTGACTTCATCAACATAAAATCTGTGTTTCAAAGGACTGCCAAGAAAGTGACAAGATAACCCATAGAATGGGGAAAAATTCACAAATCATATACCTTATAAGTTTTTGTTTGAACACCTATTTTCAATTCTTTTGGGCATATACTAATATATAAAAGGCACTTATAACTCCATCATAAAATGATAATTCAATTTTAAAATCAGCAAAAGAAGGGTGCCTGGGTGGCTCAGTTGTTAAAGCGTCTGCCTTCGGTTCAGGTCATGATCACAGGGTCCTGGGATTGAACCCCGAATCAGGCTCCCTGCTCAGCGGGAAACCTGCTTCTCCCTCTCCCACTTCCCCTGCTTGTATTCCCTCTCTCACTGTCTCTCTCTCTGTCAAATAAATAAATAAAATCTTTAAAAAATAATAAAATAAAATAAAATCAGCAAAAGACGCAAATAGACATTTCTCTAAAGAAGATATACAAATGGCCAGCAAGTACTTGAAGAAATGTTCAAAATTATCAGCCGTTAGGAAAATGCAAATCAAAACTACAATGAAATACCACTCCACAACCACTAAGACGGTTAGACTCAAAAGGACAAACAATAACAATTATTGGTGAGAATGTGGAGAAATTAAAACCCTCATACATTGCAGGAGGAATATAAAGTAGTGTAGTAACTTTGGAAAAGAGTTTGGCAGTTCCTCAAAAAGGTCATAACATTACCATATGACTGAGCAATTTTACTCCCAAGTATATAACCAAGAGAATTGAAAACAGGCATTCAAACAAAAACATCTTGATGAATGTTCATAGCCTCATTATTCATAATAAAGAAATAGCGGAGGGGCGCCTGGGTGGCTCAGTTAGTTAAGCATCTGATCATGGTCGGCTCAGGTCATGATCCCAGGGTCCTGGGATGGAGCCACGCATCTGGCTCCCTGTGCGGTGGGGAGTCTGCTTCTCACTCTCCTGCTCCTCCTGCTTGCGCTCTCCCTCTCCCTACCCCTCTCCTTCTTTCTCTCTCTCTCTCATAAATAAATAAAATCTTAAAAAAAAATAGTGGAAATAACACCCATGGACTAAAGAATGGATAAACAAAATGTGGTATAGTCATACATGGAATACTATTCAGCCATAAAAAGGAATGAATACTGATTCATGCCACAACACAAATAAACCTTGAAAACATTATACCAAGTAAAGGAAGCCAGATACAAAAGGCCATTTGTTAGATGATTCCATTTATATGAAATGTCTATAATAAGCAAACCTATGGAGACAGAATATAGACTAATGGTTGCCTAGGGCTGAGAGAAGGGTTGGAGAAAGAATAGGGATTGACTGCTAATAGGTACAAGATTATTTTTGGAGTGATGAAAATGTTCTAAAGTTAGATTACATGATGGTTACACACTGTAAATATACTAAGAAACACTGAATTGTACATTTTAAATGGGTGTACTTAAGTCCTGAATAAATTATATCTTAATATAACTTAAGTGTTTGACATATTTAAAACTTGTTTTAAAATAATTAAAGAAGTTCATATCTATAGAAACAGCATAGACTTAAAATATAAAAGAGTAGTATGAACAACTTTATGCCAAAATCTTGACATTCTAGACTGAGTGGTTAATTACCTAGAAAAATATAACCCACTAAAAACTGACTAATGATGATATAGAAAGACTGAATAATTCATAATTCTAACCATTTAAAATAGTAGTTTAAATTCTTCTCACAAAGTAAATGCTAGTCTTAGATGATTTATGTGTGTCATACCTTTTCAATTGAGAACCAATTCAAATATTATTTGAAATCTTCCAGAGACCAGACGATAAACAACAGTGTTACTTTACTTTTTATTTTAAAATAACAGTATGAGTAAGGGAATTTATAGACAAATCTTACCCATAAATCATAAATACAAAGATCCTTTTTGTTTTTAAGATTTTATTTATTTGCGGGGCGCCAGGGTGGCTCAGTCGGTTAAGCATTACCTTCGGCTCAGGTCATGATCCAAGGTCCTGGGATCGAGCCCCACGTTGGGCTCCCTGCTCGGTGGGAAGCCTGCTTCTCCCTCTGCCTCTGCCTGCCACTTCCCCTGCTTGTGCTCTCTCTCTCTCGCTATCTCTCCCTCTGTGTCAAATAAATAAATAAAATCTTTAAAAGAAAAAAACGATTTTATTTATTCATTTAACAGAGAGAGAGAGAGCCCAAGTAAGGGGAGTGGCAGGCAGAGGGAGAGGGAGAAGCAGGCTTCCCGCCGAGCATGGAGCCTGATGTGGGACTCGATCCCAGGACCTTGGGATCATGACCTGAGCTGAAGGAAGACCCTTAACCAACTGAGCCACCCAGGCACCTCAATACAAAGATTCTTTAAAAAAGCAAACAGAAACCAGTAGCATGTAAAAATAATAATACTTTATTAATACTTTATTAATGTTAGGTTGATCTCAGGAAAAGAATTACATAAATGTATTTCAACTTTTTAATACATTAAAAGAGCAAATATATATAACAATCTCAATAGATAAAATTTTGGGGGCGCCTGGGTGGCTCAGTTGGTTAAGCCTCCGACTCTTGGTTTCAGCTCAGGTCATGATCGCAGGGTCCTGGGATTGAGCCCCATGTTGGGCTCCATGCTCAGCGGAGAGTCTGCTTGAGGATTCTCGCACCCTCTCCCTCTGCCCCTACCCCACTTGCATTCTCTCTCTCTCTCAAATAAATGAATAAATCTTTAAAAAAATAGATTTTTTAATAAAATTCAAAATAAAAAATTAAATCTTACCAATGATGAATAAGATGTAATTTTGCTAACCTGTTAAAGGTTATCAACTGAAAAATATAGTAAATGTCATTCTTTTTTTTTAGATTTTATTTATTTGTCAGAGAGAGAGTAAAGCAGGGAGAGCAGCAGGCAGAGGGAGAGGCAGGCTCCCCGCTGAGCAAGGAGCCCGATGCAGGACTCGATCCCAGGACCCTGCGATCATGACCTGAGCTGAAGGCAGCCGCTTAACCAACAGAGCCACCCAGGTGTCCCAGCAAATATCATTCTTAATAGTTAAAGGTTAGAAGCTCTTCACTTAAAATCAAGAAAAAAATGATAGCCATTATTGCCATCCATTATTACACTTCCATTTAATAATGCACTGTAGTTAACTAGATGACACTGAAAGGCAAGAGCAAGAAACAAAAGGTATGAGGTTAAGAAAGAAAAAATAATACTGCTGGTACCTACTATGCAAAGCATCAAGAGGAAAGGTGTCTCTGTCCTTGAGTCACCAATGGAAGACTAACACCCAAAACTGCACTCTATGTGAATGACAAACTACTATTGATTTAAGACACTGATATTTAAAAAAAAAAAAAAAAAAAGACACTGGTATTTATGGTGTATTTGTTAGAGAGCAACTTTTACTTTAACAAATATATTCATAGAAGATATTATTTATAGAGAAAAATGCAAAGAATCTACAACTTAAGAGAAATAATAATCATTTAGCAAAGTCAGTGAATGTAAAAATCAATATACAAAAATCAATTTTATATACCAACAACAGAAAATATAAATTCTAAAACTTCTTTCAATAACAAAATATTAAGGTACATAGGAATAAAGCTAATAAAGTTGTGAAAGGTCTATACATATAGAAAATTATTAATGTTATTGAAAGATAATCAAGAAGATCCAAGTAAATGAAACATATCTGCTTGTGGATAGAAGTCTTGACATTATAAATATGCCAATTCTACCAAAATTCATATAGAGATTCAACAATATTCTAATAAAAATCCCAACAGAGTTTTTCCGGGAACTTGACAAGCTGATTCTAAAATTTATATGTAACAGAAAAGAGTCAAGAATAACTAAGACACTCCTGAAGAAGAACAAAGAGGAAGTGAAGGAGGAGGAGGAGGAGAAAAAAGGAGGAAGAAGAGGAGGAGAAGGCTGAGAGATATGGATGAAAACTTGCCCTAGCAGATCTCAAGACTGATTGCAATGCTATAGAAATAAAGATAGTGTGGTTTTGCCACAGAAAAAGACAACAATCAATGGAACAGAATAGGGAGATCAGAAATACTCATTCACATATGGAAATAAGGTATGTTAGAGCTCAGTGTAAATCATGGGGAAAGGAAAGATGGTACAATAAGATGTACTGAGATAAATTGGTTATCCAGTTAGAAAAAAATGAAGTTGGAGGCTTATATTACATTATACACAACATTTAATTTAAGATGGATTAAAGACTTAAATGTGAAAGAGAAAACATTAAAACTTCTAAAAGGAAATATAAAAAATATTTATAGGACCTTAGAATAGGAAATAATTTCTTAAATAGGAGAACATAAGGACTAACCATGGAAACATTCCCATAGCACCTATTCCTTATTTCCAAAATTGTATTGTCTAATTTTACATAGGATCATAACTGCTTATTTTATTGTCTACTCTTTTGAACTGATAACTACTTGAAGATAGGGACTAAATCCTATTAATTTTATCTTCCCCTTCACCCTGGTATATGTTAATTGTATCTCTATAACACATGAGAGAAGAGTTTTAGGAAAGATATTTTACTCTTCCCTTGATTTGGCACTCCAGTGGTTTCCCTTCCCTAACAATTACCCATTTTTTTTTCTCTGTCAGATACATGAAGTGACACTCACACATCTATAACACCGTCCTCCTCATCCAAGTCGTATTTCCACTACCTAGTCTTGATCATCTACTTATTTGTATATTTTTGGTCCATTATCCATTCCTTCATGTCCTGAATTTCTGAGCTTTCAAAGGGAACAATTAAGTGAAGAATAAAGCCCTATTAATAACTAAAAGAAAAATCTATAGGAGACCCTTCCCAGGTATTATTTGTTCAGTTCTCAATTGGATATCTGGAGGCTAACCTTCAGAAAAGAGATTTTAAGGGCGCAGCTAACAATTCAGAATGAGAGGACTATGCCACCGCAGACCAGTCTTAGATCTGGAAAAGACCTTCCCATGGGTAATCTGGTCTAATTCCCCTTGCAATGTGAGAATTTCTTCTTTCACATTGCTGGCATTTTTCATGAACTAACTCAGCTGTAATCCTTCAGAAAATACACTTCTCGTGACAAGAAGCTCACGGCTTCAGAGGAAAGTCTGTTCCATTTTGTTTTGTTCTAACTAGTTATTCTAAATCTAAAAAGGGAACAGACAGCTCTCAGGCAGTAAGAGCTTGTGTGTATTGTCAAAATTTCCATATTTCCGTAGGTGGTTTCCCAAGATATTTTCTCCAGAAAGTTTTTCAACATGACCCCCTGGATTGCATAACTAATGACAAACACAGAATGCCCCAAAGCCTCTTGTATATAGAAAAGCAACTAGTTGAAGCTAGTCACCATCTTCTATATTATGCATTCCAGAAATGTTGAGTCATTTGAAAAGGCGGAAGAAATTGAACCATGAAAATTATACACCAGGAGCTCCATAGAGTGTGTCAATATTCAGATTATCAATGAATCAGAGATAAATGCTTTAGTTTGCTTTGGAAAAGAGACTAAACAAGACCTAGAGGCTGAGTGTCAAACAATTTCATTAAAGAATCAAAATATGTCCGAAATAGGAAAGACCACAAGAGATCATTTTTCCAGCTGTATTACCCAGAACACAAGTTCTACAAGAGATTCTGAATCAGAAGGATTTCATAGTTAAAATATGTAAACAACAAAACATAACAAAACTTTAAAGTCCCTCTAGAGGACTCTAAAAGACATTAGCATGTTACAGGATCTTGATTTCAAAAAAAAAAAAAAAAAAAGACTATTTAACTTTGCTTAATTTAGTGTGTCTCAAATATATTTAACAGCAACTAAACTTTTTTAGTAACACCTATCAAAATAATAGTGCACCTCAAATGTACTCCAAGAAATACTAACCTAGTTAATTTTTCTTCCATTTTAAAAATAATGGAGGAGGGGCGCCTGGGTGGCTGAGTTGGTTAAGCGACTGCCTTCGGCTCAGGTCATGATCCTGGAGTCCAGGGATCGAGTCCCGCATCGGGCTCCCTGCTCAGCAGGGAGTCTGCTTCTCCCTCTGACCCTCCCCCCTCTCATGTGCTCTCTCTCTCTGTCAAATAAATAAATAAAATCTTTAAAAAAAAAAAAAATGATGGAGGAAAGACCCAGAAAAGTTTGCAAATGTTCAAGTCAACAAAACTGCTTAGTTGCAGAGCCAGGACTACAACTCAGCTTACAAGTCTGGAACATTCCTCTGCTCTGCCTTCAGTGTCTCCAAATCCCTCAGGAAGGATAACATGGCAAATATAACCACAAATTGGTCTCTTGGCATTCTCCTTTATACCCTCTGTAAGGAAAATTTTATTACCTATCATAGTGATTTTTTAACCAGATGAGAAGGATGCTAATGGAGATCAGGAAGGGGTGTTGACAGAATTTGTAGAACAAGGAGAGGTATATTTTTAAAGCATATTAAACATTAAAGTATACTTTTTTATTTAAAAAGAAATAATTCCTAATAACGTTTCATTTTTTAAGATTTATTTATTTATTTATTTATTTACTTATTTATTTATTTTAGAGAAAGAGGGAGCGAGCACTTGCAAGCGGGGGGAGGGGCAGAGGGAGAGAGAGAAATCCTCAAGCAGACTCCCTGCTGAGTAGGGAGGCTGAATTGGGGCCACTCACCAAAAAGGCACAACTGACTCATAAGCAGTAACAAATTGTCCAAGTCAGTAAGTATGTCAGTTGAGGTCACCAAGAATATAGTTCACAAGGAAATTCACACTTGATATTTCCATAACAGATTCAATGAGAACACTATTTTTAAGTTGTGTTAAAGTTTACAATATTCTCGTTGAAAGAAATGAAAATTTTGTTTCCTTTTTTAAAGATTTTATTTATTTATTTGACAGAGAGAGAGATAGCGAGAGCAGGAACACAAGCAGGGGGAGTGGGAGAGGGAGAAGCACACTCCCCGCCGAGCAGGGAGCCCGATGTGGGGCTCGATCCCAGGACCCTGGGATCATGACCTGAGCTGAAGGCAGATGCCTAATGACTGAGCCACCCAGGCGTCCCAAGAAATGAAAATTTTGAATTTTATTTCATAATTTATTCTAACTCATCATTGTTTTAGAATCAATTATCCACCAGGTAATTGTCTCAACTGCCCTTATCTCAGGAATTACATTGAAGAAGCTCTTTACCACAATTTTTGAGATCCTATAATAGCTGCAATGCAGTGATTCTCATGACCAGTCTACCTGAACCAGCATTCATTTTGCAAGGAATTATTTCAATGAAAGTGGCCAACTATATTAGAGCCCTTGTCCCACTTAACTGTCATTGGACCTACATAATTCCAATGTCATACAACCATTCTCTGGTGCCTTAAATTTTTTGTCGTCTTCAAGTCCCCATAGAAGCACAAATAATAATTATAAGAGAACCATAAATAAAAATAGAAACAAAAATGATACTAATAATGCAGTACTTTTCTATATCCCAGGTACTGTGCTAGAAACTACATGCATTATCTCATACATGTACAAAATCCCATGAGTTAGATACTGTTAATATCCCAATTTGACAGATGAGTAAACTAATCCTTAGAGAGATTAAGTAAACTGCCCCTGGTCAGACAGCTTGTGATCAAAATCAGAATTCAAATCCAGGTCTGTATGAGTGCAAAACCTAACTCAACTCTGCATTTTGTAATATTTCTAGTTACCTGTTATATAGCATTTAATGTATACTTGGAACTGTGCCAGTCAATGTATAAGCATTACATCATTTAACCTTCAAACAAATCTACCAAAAGGTAATGTTATCCATATTTTACAGATGAAGCAATCAAAGCTCAAAATATTTAATTGCCAATGGTTATAAAGATAGAAAGAAGCAGAGGATTCAGATCTAGATTTGTCTGATTCTTTTTTTTAAAAAAGATTTTATTTATCTGACAGAGAGAGAGAGGGAGAGAGAGAGCACAAGAAGGGTAGGAGCAGAAGGAGAGGGAGAAGCAGACTTCCTGCTGGGCAGGGAGCCTGATGCGGGGCTCCATCCCAGGACCCTGATATCATGACCTGAGCCAAAGGCAGACGCTTCACCGACTGAGCCACCCAGGCGCCCCTAGATTTTTCTGATTCTTAAATCTGTGTGTTTAACCACAATCTATACCATTAGAATATGGTAACATAAACCAGTAGTTCCCTGTTCCCCATGGAACTCCATGGCTCTGAGATTTCAAAAGAAGACAGCCATTCATGGTTTCTAAGGTAGAGGTCCAGTGCTTCATGTTCTTAACCCCTACCACCTTCACAGAGATTGGTTGATGGTCATCTGAGAGCTGAGGGAATGGAACTCCAGAATGACACTGGGATCAGCACAGCTGTGAAGACCTGGTATAGAATCCAGCAGGGAAATCTAGGGAATAGAGATTATATATGAAGCACAGGGATCTTCTTTTCTCTCTCTCCTCCTGCGGTGGTTCGAGTCTCTGATTCCAAGAATATAGAAAGAATGGGGAATTATTCTAAAGCAAACAGCTACAACATCAAGTTCCCCACCTCCTAACATCTCAGTTGACTTCAGACTCCAAGCCATGAAAGCCTGCCCAGGGTAAAACTTGTGGATTATAAAGTCACATTTCCTCTGTTCTGCCCAGAAGCAAGGGGATGGGCTTCATGAAACTAAATACCCTTTACTCTGCTACAAGATACTTACAGTCATAAAGATCAAATAAATACAAATACAATATTTCCTAAAAATATTCCATGGAGCATGTAAGACACTCCTTGAAAAAAGTTCCACGGACAATTAAGTGTTGGAAATGCTGCAGTAAGCTCTGTGTCTCAAAGATAGGGTGACCTATAATTAATCACCCAAACTAGGCCACTTCTGAGTGCCAAAGGGAATGTTGTTAATAATTACACCGAGACAGCAAGCACATACTGGAAATGTCCTGGGTAAATTGAGACCTATGGTTAGTCTGCTATTTCACCCAGAACTTTCCAAATGAGTTTGGCCACAGAACATCTTTTCCCCCTTGCAACACCTGCAAACCTCATGAGAGACCATTATTCCACAGAATATACTTTGGGGAACACTAAACTTAGAGGTCTTAAGAAAGTCTGCTTGAGGGGCACCTGGGTGGCTCAGTTGTTAAGCGTCTGCCTTCGGCTCAGGTCATGATCCCAGGGTCCTGGGATCGAGCCCCACATCGGGCTCCCTGCTCCGCGGGAAGCCTGCTTCTCCCTCTCCCACTCCCCCTGCTTGTGTTCCCTCTCTCGCTGTGTCTCTCTCTGTCAAATAAATAAAATCTTAAAAAAATAAAAATAAAAAGTCTGCTTGAAATGCAATTGATCCAATGCTTCCCAATCATTTCTTGTCAATGCCCACCTCGGAAGAAAGTGTTAATATATTTGTAGATAAAAAGGGAAATGAACGAGGCTCCTTATAACTAGAAAAGACTGGCCAGGGAAGTGGGGTATTTGAGGGGATTAGTACCTCAGCACTCTTGTAATCCTCTGATACATGTAGAAATCAAGCATATAGGTCATGAAGCTCTGAACAGACTAAAACACACCCACAAATGACCTCTGTGTGTTTTTCTTCCTTGAAGACCAACAGCAGATGATTAAGTTAAAAGAAGGCAATGAAGGAGTTACAAAAGAATTTTGCCCTTTTAGCCTCCTGGCCTATCTTGTTGCTTAGGATTTGGGTAAGTGTCAAAAATCTTGAAAATTATGGGAAATGCAACAAATCTCTTGACTGACTCAATCTATCCATCAAGACATTGAAAAAAAAAACCCACTTCCACAGAAAAACAGAAACTGTATTAGGTACTTCAACATGAATTCTAACATAAGGAATTGGGTAAACAGGCAGTAAAAGATTGAAAAAACAAAAAGGGAGCACTGGGGCAACACAATGCCCAGGTCAGGCCTCAGATTTCTGAGGAGGGGGCACTGCCCAAATGATTCTGGCACATCGAAGAGACACAGTGAGGCTGGTTCTGGAGTTCTAAAAGAAGGTGGAGACTTGTTCTATTCACACTTTCCTGACCAATTGACCAGCTACAGATGATTCTAGTCACTCAGTTGTGGAAGCATTTGGAAGGCAGAAGATTCGGCACTTTCAGGTCCTGGATTTACAACCAGCTCCAACAGATAAACCCTACCCAAGACCCTTGCCACTGAATTGAGGCCTGGGCTCTCAGGTAGCTCTTGATAAATCTGGGTTTAAACTTAGCTCAATAACCCCAGAGAAAATACCTTGGAGGGGGGGATTCGATTTCAATGGGAATTTGAAACACTCAAGCCTTATAAAGTTCCTTTGAAAATTTCAGTGAAGAAGAGGGAGGCAAAGGTGGAGGGGGGGCTGAAGAGGGGAACTTGAGAGGAAAAATGTAGGAAGTGTTTGCACATTTTCTATTCAGGAGGGAAAAGAAGCCATTTAAAAAGTGTTTTTAAGCAAAGAAACAGTGTTTAAAGGTTAAGCTCCTGCCATAATTTTTTACATTGTGTTATTCATTTCATGGTGAACATTTTACCCTACTCAGCTCTTCAGTTGAAAGTCAGAAGCCATACATTTGACAGGCAGCCCTCAAAAATGTATTCCAGAGAAGGTCACACTTCGCTTACCTTCCTCAAAGCCACTGTGAAAGGCGGAAGAGCAAAGGAATCCCTTACACTCTGGCCAAGGAGGACACATTGTAGTGCTCCAGTGAGCCAGAAGAATACAGTGGGCCCCAGATTAAAAGTTAGGGTCTGAGATTATAAACTGATAAAAGTATTTAAAACTAAAATATTCAGAGAGGTAGTCTATTTTAAAGGTTAAGATCATACGTATTAGGACTTTATAGAGCAAGGATTAAATCTTGGCTCCTTCATTTCCTAGCTATTGACCTTGAACACATTTCTTAACCTCTCTGAACGTTGCTATCAGTACCTTTGTTTGTGGACTAGTATAATCCACATGTTGGCAGTATCCACAGACAACATCTCCTTTTGCCCCTGCACCAACTGTGAAACAGGACTCAGAAGTTTTTTGCATTCTATGTAAAGAAGCCCGTTTTGTCAAATGCATATCATACTAAAGATTTCAGAGGCAAATTGGAGTAGGTTCACAAAACAAAATATTTTTCTTCAAAAATCCTCATTTGTTAAATCTTTCCAGTGGGTCTCCTTTCCTACACTCTTCTGTTATGCTTAGCCTCCCCAGCTTTAGTTTCTCCATTCCAGCAACATTATTCTTCTCTTTCTTATTAGGAGATTACATTATCTCTGTCCTAAGGACTTCCAAACTCAAAAACCTACTTAGCAAGCCAAGAACCCTCCAGTTGTTAGTAGTGCCCCTCCTTAAAGGGCAGAAAAAGATGACAAATAACACTTTTTGTTGTCCTATATGGATAATATTATAATATAATATAACATTATTAATATTAGTGTAAAAATATTTTTTGAAAAACACAAACTCAAAACTCAAATCCTGTGTCTTGAAGTAAGGTCCACTTTGCCTGGGCATATGTGTTCCCTTTTTTACTTGGACATTCATAATGCAACAGTCCTCAAGCAGTAAATTGGCTCAGACACTATTGATAAGCTGTATTTTGGGGGCAAGGATGTCATTTTACATCTTTTGAGAGAAATAAAAACAAACATAAAGTTTATTGAGCTCTTACTTTGTGATCAGTGAAGTGATACATACTATGGTCGTTTAATCCTAAAGAAAATGCTATGAAGTTGTATTATTCTCCCATTTGGAATCTTGGTCTTGGAGATGTTAATTAATCCTAACTTTATCCCTTAGTTTGGATAGAACACCACAAAACCCACCTCAGCCACAACTGCCTCACCACAACCAAATCTCTTAATCTAGAGGAAAAAAAGGAAAAAAAACCATTTTTTCCACACCACAGTATGTGGTCACTGTTTCAAAATATTTTGAAATCTAAAGACTTTATAAAGTGATTTTTGCCTTTACCAATAACTTTGCTTTGTAATAAACACTTCATCACAACTATTGGATTCTCAAAAGTAAATAAAAGAACATTCTTGCTATTCTCTTTGCCTCCCCTAATCCTTATTTCTTTACATCCAGGGAGAATAAAAGGGCTGCCTGCCTGAGCTCCTTCCTGCCAGGAGGGCACATCTATTAACAAAAACTATGTCTTTATCTCAGCCAGATTTCTCACCCTTCACCCCTTTTCTCTCCAACTACTCTGTCAAGACAAGAAGTCACAGGATCTCTGACCCTGAGCTATAAGAGCTCAGGGACTTCTAATTCTCCACTTCTTTTTTTATTTTATTTTTTAATTTTTAATTTTTTTTTTAAGTAGGCTCCACACTAAGCGTGGAGCCCAGTGTAGGGCTTGAACTCAAGACCTGAGCTGAAATCAAGAGACAGATGCTCAACCAGCTGAGCCACCCAGGCACCCCAGCACTTCTCTTTTTTAAACCAGCATGTAGAAGGGGGCCTGGAGATGGCTTCCTTCACACTACCACTCAGATCATGTCCTCAGCACCAGTGCATCCCATCTTCTGCCTGGGAACATCACTTTCACACAGCTCCAAGCAGAAGAAGAAACTATGGGTTTGAAGTGGGAAGGAGGGAGAAGTTGGATTTTGAAAAGGATGACTTTGAGGTGATTGTGAGACATTTGAGTAAAGATGCAGATCTAAGGCTCAGGTCAGAAATCTGGGTTGAGGGGCGCCTGGGTGGCTCAGTCATTAAGCGTCTGCCTTCGGCTCAGGTCATGATCCCAGGGTCCTGGGATCGAGCCCCACATCGGGCTCCCTGCTCTGCGGGAAGCCTGCTTCTCCCTCTCCCACTCCCTCTGCTTGTGTTCCTGCTCTCTCTGTGTCTCTCTCTGTCAAATAAATAAATAAAATCTTTTAAAAAAAAAGAAATCTGGGTTGAAGACCCAGAAATGGACATGGTACCCAAAGCCAAGAGAATGGACAAGGTTATGCAAGGAGAAAATGAAGGAAAACCGAAGGGAAGGGAGGAAAGAGAGAGTGTTCAAAACAGAAATCTGGGTCCTGACTACATGGCAGTGGCAGGGGTGAGAGGAGGAAGACTTGGTAAGGAAGTGAGCAGAGGACAGACTGCACATCTATCTCACTCCGTCCTCAGTCCTATTAGCTGTTGGCTGGGCAGCACTTGAAGCAGGTGTAAGAACTCCACTATCAGTATTGTCTTATTTACCAGCTGTCATCTTACTTCTAAACATTTTTTTCCCAACCTTAAAGACTCTGAAGGACAACTTGTTTCTCATTCAGCATTAGATTGAATCACAGATTTTGGTTAAGTAGGCAGTAATTAAATCTAAACCTCCGTGAGCCCAAGATACACGAATGCCTCCTTTAATGCCTATCTCCTCCCGATTGATATCCCAGTCCTTGGAGTTAGCTTCACCTCACTTTTCAGGCAGGGAGAAAATACCACTGATATTTTTAACATGGCTCAAACTGTTTTATCTCTGGAATACTCTCCTGGGAGATGTAAATAGCTGTCTACTTAGACGTGGAAAGTAAAAAAGCTGAACTCGGGGTGCCTGGGTGGCTCAGTCTGTTAAGTGTCTGTCTTCACTCAGGTTGTGATCCCAGGGTCTTGGGATCAAGCCCCATATCAGGCTGCCTGCTCAGTGGGGAGCCTGCTTCTCCCTCTCCTTCTGCCTCTCCCCCCCCCACTCATGTTCTCTCTCTCTCCCCCCCCCTCACTCTGCTCCTTCTCTCTCTGAAATGAATAAATAATCTTTTAAAAAAATAAAATAAAATAACTGAACCCATAGATTCAGAGAGTAGAATGGTGGTTGCCAGGGGCTAGGACAGGGGGCGGGATGGGAAGGTGGGGGAAATGGAGAGATGTTGGTCAAAGGGTACAAACTTCTAGTTATAAGATGAATAGGTTCTGGGAATCTGATGTACTGTATGGTGGTTATAATTTTTAAAAAGAAAGGGTAATTATATGACATGATGGAGGTGGTGATAAGCTAATGCTAATATTACAGTGGTAATCATTTTGCAATATACAAGTGCATCAAATCAACACATTGTACACCTCAAACTTAGACAATGGTACATGTCAATTATATTTTTTTAAATTTTTTATTGTTATGTTAATCCCCATCCATTACATCATTAGTTTTTGATGTGGTGATCCACGATCCATTGTTCTCGTATAACACCCAGCGCTCCATGCAGTACGTGCCCTCCTTAATACCCATCACCAGGCTAAACCATCCCCCCACCCCCCTCCCCTCTAGAACCCTCAGTTTGTTTTTCAGAGTCCATCGTCTCTCATGGTTCGTCTACCCCTCCGATTTCCCCCCTTCAATTATATCTTAATAAAGCTAGAAAAAAAAGCTGTGGTTTAAAAAAAAAGTAGTTTCTCAAACAAATTTAGAAATGATGAACGCTATGATGAATGCTATGACACAGAGTCACAATGCATAGTAAAATAAAGGCTCTACCAAGTCTTCCAGTTTAAAAAAACTTAGATTTAGCTTTGCTTAACCCAGATTTCCCCAACTGTTTAATTCCAGAATCCTTTTTCCATGGAACACTTACTAACATCCGGTGGACCAAAGTTCCACAGAGCACATGTAGGTGTTTTATTAATTCAAAGAATCTTTTTGAACACTAGCCACAAAATACATTTACAACTGGGGAAACTGATCTGCACTTAAAAGTGTTCTAATTTTTTTTTTTTACATAATAAAATAAAATTTTAAAAAAGTGTTCTAATTTTCATGGAAATCACTATATATTATATCCCCCTTCAGTCATGTGGTTTCACACATTTGTGATATAGTTAGGTTGTTTAATTAAATTCTGCATTCCATTCCTGATGTCCTAAATGATTTTTGAAAAATTTGCATGCATTAATGTTCACTCTTTGTGCCATAAAGTTCCACAGGTCTTGACAAATGTATAGTGTCATGTATTCACCATACTAACACATACAGAACAGTTCATTGCCCTAAAAAATCCCCTAGGATGCACCTATTCAACTTTCACCTCTTCCCTTTGATCCTCTAACAACCACTGATATTTTTACTCCACAGTTTTACCTTTTCTAGAATGTCATATAATTGATTATGCAGTGTATAGCTCTTTTCGGACTAGCTTATCTCATTTAGCAATATGCATTCAAATTTCATTCATATCTTTCCATGGTTTGATAGGTCATTTATTTTTACTGCAGAATAATATTCCATTATGTTGATGTACCACAAGTGTTTTTGGATAAATTAACTCCAGTACGCTTTTTTAAAAATATTTAATTTTATTTATTTTTTTTCTAGTTAGCTATTGAAGGACAGCTTGTTCGCTTCCAGGTGTGTGTGCATGTGTGATTATGAATAAAGTTGCTATAAAATTTATGTGCAGGTTTTTGTGGGGGCATAAGCTTTCAAATCAGTTGGTTAAATACCTAGAAGCATGATTGATAGATCATATGGTAAGAAGGGGGTAGGGGAAAAACAGTACTGACTTAAGTAACTTTGGAAACAAGTAGAGACTGTAACACTAAAGGAAACAAGTAGACTCTGTAACACTAAAGGCAAAAGAAAAAAGCACTGTACTCTAGTTGATGATGTTCTTCACCACAGGGGTACAGGTTAAAAATCCTGATACCACTATACATGTATACTTAAATTGAACAATTAATTAAATAGATAGCAGATGGTGGGAGACAGGTTTCTCATTGTTGGAGTGGGAGGTTATAGATAAGAACAGGAGAAGGCTAGAATTATTTATTTGTGTGGCAATGGATTACTGCTGGATACATCAGTATAAATTCATATTTAACTTTTTTTTAAAGATTTTTTATTTATTCATTTGAGACACAGAGATACAGAGAGAAAGCATGAGCAAGGGGAGAGGCAGAGGGAGAGGGAGAAGCAGGCTCCTCGCTGAGCCAGGAGCCTGAAGTGGGGCTCGATCCCAGGACCCTGGGATCATGACCAGAGTGGAAGGCAGACACTTAACCATCTGAGCCACCCAGGCACCCCAGAGGGAGAAGGAGAAGCAGGCTCCCTGCTGCGCAGGGAGCCCAACGCAGGACTCGATCCCACGACCTGGAGATCGTGACCTGAGCTGAAGAAAGACGCTTAACCAACTGAGCCACCCAGGCGCTCCAATATTTAACTTTTATAGATACAAATGGTTACATATAGAAATACTCATATATATGTGTATATACACTAATATAATATGGGTATATGATATAATTATAAGATATGAGTATACACACATATATTTCTTTGCTCTATTAGCTGAAAAGACCCAAAAGACATGACAATTCAGAAATCTAAAAGAAACTACTAGGTAGCAATAAGCACATCGTGTGCCCAGATCCTGGTTTCTAATAGCATTTTCCAATAAAAGGACCAGGCTCTTTGGAGAAATGACTCACTCTAGGGCTCAGAGAGGGAAAATAAAAGATGAGCCTAGAGGGTCTTATAATGCCAAAAAGTAAGGAAGTGCTAAAACATAAAAGCCTCACAATGATGGAGGTATGTCAAAGGGAGACAGGAAAGAGCTCCCAATGGCCAGAACTGTAAAAATATGAGCAATAAAATAAATACAATAGTACTGGATTAAAACCCAAAGTATAGGGACACCTGGGTGACTCAGATGGTTAAGCGTCTGCCTTCAGCTCAGGTCATGATCTCCGGATCCTGGGATCGAGCCCCACTTCGGGCTCCTGGCTCAGCGGGGAGTCTGCTTATCCTTCTCCCTCTGCCTCTCCCCCCTGCTCATGCTCTCTTTGTCTGTCTTTCTCTGTCTCAAATAAATAAATAAAATCTGTATAAATAAATAAAAATAGGGGCGCCTGAGTGGCTCAGTCGGTTGGGCATCTGCCTTCGGCTCAGGTCATGATCCCAGAGTCCTGGGATTGAGCCCCACATTGGGTTCCCTGCTCGGCAGGAAGCCTGCTTCTCCCTCTCCCGCTCCCCCTGCTTGTGTTCCCTCTCTCACTGTCTCTCTTTCTGTCAAATAAATAAATAAAATCTTTAATAAATAAATAAATAAAAATAAATAAATAAATAAATAAAACCCAAAGTATAAAAGAAGTATCCATGGGGTGCCTACGTGGCACAGTTGGCTGAATGTCCAACTCCTGGTTTCGGCTCAGTTCGTGATCTCGGGGTCATGGGATCGAGCCCCAAGTCAGGCTCCACACTCAGTGCAGAGCCTGCTTGAGATTCTCTCTCCCTCTCATTGCCCCTCCCACTTGTGCTCTCTCTCTCTAAAATAAATAAATAAATATTTAAAAAATTTAAAAATTAAAAAAATAAAAGTATCCATGAGTCTATACAGATACAAATAAATTATTGAATAAATAAATAAATGTGGGAAAATAGATCAATCTCCCATGTAGGAGAATTCCAAATAATTTATGTAGATAACTCTGCTTTCAAGGAGGTGTGAGCTATACAGTGTGACCTCCTTCCAAAGAGTAAAATACAGAAAGAGAGAAAAAGAGGAATTTTACAGTAGAATAACCTGACAAACTCTACCTCAGCCAAGTGGTCAAGGTTAAGAACAATAGGGACAAGTTATGTTGATAATACATAAATGTGATGAAAATGGCACTTAACTTCTGTTGTCTTCCTCATCAAAAACCCATAGCCTCAATATACTCATGAGAAAAATATCCACAGTTGAAGGAAATTCTATAAAATACCTGACTAGTATTCCTCAAAACTGTCAAGGTCATCAAAAATAAGGAAAGTCTGAGAAATTGTCACAGCCAGAGGAGTCCAAGGAGACATGATTACTAAATGCCATGTGGTATCCTGGTTGGGTTCCTGGAACAGAAAAAGGGCATTAGGTAAAAACTAAAGAAATCTAAATGAAATATGGACTTTAGTTAATAATAATGTGTGTGAGGGGCCCCTGGTGGCTCAGTCAGCTAAACATTTGACTCCTGATTTCAGCTCAGGTCATTCATGATCTCAGGGTCATGAGATTGAACCCCACATTAGGCTTCATGCTGAGCATGGAGCCTGCTTAAGATTCTGTCTCTCTTTCCTTCTGCCTCCCACTGCCCCCTGCCCTGCTCTCTCTCTAAAAAAAAAAAAAAATAATAATAATAATAAATAATAATGTGTGTGATATATGGGAACTCTCTGTAGTATCTTCACATTTTTTTGTAAATCTCAAACTGTTTTAAATTTTTTTAAAGTTTATTTTTTAAAAAGAATGATGCATGTAGTATTAGCATTATTTGTTGATGATGTTGTATATATGGAGACCCCAGAGAAAATTACTATATACTTTAAATGATAAAAATAATATATAAAACAAACAGTATTCCTGTGTAGTAACAACCAGTTACATTTATAATAGAAGATACCATTTACAATAGTTATAAACAGATAACTTAGAAATAAATTTAACAGGGCTACTCCCTGTGTGTCACACTGTTGGTCATGGGCTGCACACTGGACCTGCTCCTGGGCTATTGGTGAGGAGCAGTAGACCCCAGGGTGCTTCCCTGGCTCTCCTACGATGTCCTGGTGCACTTTGCACTGGAGAAGTTGGAAGATGGTGGCGAAGTAGAAGGACCCTAGGCTCACCTTGTCCCATGAATACAACTATATAGCTATTAAATTATCCTAAATACCCCAGAAGTTGACCTGAAGACTGGCAGAACAAACTCCACAACTAAAGGGAGAGAAGAGGCCACATTGTAGGAGGTAGGGAGTGCAGAGATACAGTTTGGGAGAGAAACAACTGTGGCTACTGAAGTTGGGAGGGAGCCACAGTTGTGGAGAAGGGGAAGTGACAGACAAGCATAGAGGGGAGCACATGGGAAAAATGAATCCTCAAACCCACTGGCATGGAAAGTGAGATAGGCTGAATTTTGTGAGTTCTTGCAACCAGTGGGGCTTAGAGCCTGGAATTTTAAAGGTCAGCAGGCTTGGATGCAATACAGCATGGGGGGGGCACTGTGCTGCCCTTGGAGAGAAGGCAGGCAAATGCTCTGGGGTCATACAGTGTGGAAACAGAAATCTGAAGAGTGCATGAGGCACACAGTGGGGAGGTTATTTGCTCATGTCACAGCACATTCCAGAGAGACAGCATTCATGGAGAAACCACTCCAGGGATAAAAGAATTGGCCAGCAACATTTCCTTCCCAACCCCTCAGCATAAGCACAGGACCACCTGTGGGAACCAGCACAGCACCAAAACTTGCTACCTAACTTGCTTACACTAAGCCCTGTCCCCCCCCCCCATGCTCCAGTGGAAACAGCCCACTTAGCCATGCTTCCCTCAGTCCCAGTGCAGTGGGCCCCTGCCCCCAGAAGACCAGCCCATACCCCTGCTAACACAATGTCATACCATGTGGGAGCTTTGTGGCATCTCAGTTGCAGAGACAGTGGTGACAGGTCTTATTTCACAAGCAGACCAGAGCACACCTAGTTAAAATGTGCCACAGTCAGGCCAGGGACCAAACACTGCCCAAAACAGGCAAAGAGAACCTTTGCAGATGACTTGCCTGAAGGATAAAGTGGCCAGAACACAACAGCAGAGCACACACAACACACATGGGAGACACTTCCTGAAGCACCAGGCCCTGGGAAATAGGGGACACTACATGGCAGAGCACTACAGGACCTCTTCTTCATAAGGCCATTACCCTCAAGAACAGGAGACATAGCTGACTTTCCTAACATACAGAGACAGGCACATTGACTTGGACAAAATGAGAAGACAGAGAAATTTATCTCAAATGAAAGTACAGGACAAGGCCACAGCCAGAGATTTAAGTAAAACAGATATAAGTAACATGGCTGATAGAGAATTTAAGGTAATGATCATAAAGATACTCACTGGATTTGAGAAAAGAGTGGAACACATGAGTGAGACTCTTAACACAGAGATAAAGAATAACATAGCAGAGATAAAGGGCTCAATAAACAAAATAAGAAACACATGTGATGGAATGAGCAGCAGGATGGAAGAAGCAGAGGAAGGAATTAATGACCTGGAAGACACAGTAACAGAAAGTTATCAAGCTGAACAAGAGAGAAAAAAGAATTATGCAAAACAAGAATAGACTTAGAAAACTCAGTGACCAATTAAAAAAAAAAAAAAAAACTCAGTGACCATCAAACGTAATAACATTTGTATTATAGGAGTTCCAGAAGAGAGAGAAAAGGGGGCAAAAAAATTTATTTGAAGAAATAATAGCTGAAAACTTCCCTAATCTGGGGCAGGAAACAAATATCCAGATCCAGGAGGCACAGAAAACTCCCATCAAAATCAACAAAAGCAGATCCACACAAAGACATATTGTAATTAAATTGGCAAAATATAGTGATAAAACATTTTAAAAGCAGTAAGACAAAAGAAAACAGTAATTTACAACGGCAAACCCATAAGGCTAGCAGGGGGGTTTTCAGCAAAAGTTTTCTAAGCCAGAAGGGAGTGGCATTATATATATTCCAAGTGATAAATGGGAAAAATCTGTAGGCAAGAATACTCTATCAAGCAAGGCTATCATTCAGAATAGGAGAGAGAAAGAGTTTCCCAGACAAACAAAAACTAAAGGAGTTCATGAACACTAAACCAGCCCTGCAAGAAATCCTAAAGGGGACTCTGAGTAGAAAGGAAAGACCAAAAGTGACACTATAAAGGTAGGAAATACAAAAGCAGTTAAAATGAATATTTCTGTAAGAAGTCAAGGAACTCACAAAATAAAAGATCAGAAATATAAAAACACATACCTAAAATGTTGGGAGGAGAGGAGTAAAGAATGGGTTCAAACTTAAATGACCATCAACTTAATATACATTGCTATATGCAGAACAGGTTATATACAAACTTAATGGTAACCATATATCAAAAACCACTAATAAATATGCAAAGAATAAAGAGAAAGAAAGCCAACTACATTACTAAAGAAAATTAGCAAACCATGGGAGAAGAAGGAAAAGAAAGGATCAGAGAAAATCTTCAGAAACAACCACAAAACAAATAATAAAATGACAATAAATATATATCAATAATTATTTTGAATGTAAATGGACTGAACTCTCTAATAAAAAGGCAAAGGGTGTCAGAATGGATTAAAAAACAAACCCATCTATATGCGGTCTACAAGAGACTCATTTTAGACCTAAAGACACCTGCAGATTTAAAATGAGGGGATGGAGTAACATCTACCATGTAGATAGATGGCAAGAGAAGGCCAGAATAGCAATACTTATATCAGAAAAAATAGAACTTTAAAACAAAAACTGTAAGAGACAAAGAAGGACACTATAATAACAATGGACACAACACAACACGAAGATATAACAATTGTAAATATTTTTGCACCTAACATAGGGGCACCCAAATACATAAAGCAGTTAATAACAAACATAAATGAACTAATTGATAATAAGACAATAATAGTATGGGGACTTTAACACCCTCACTTCCATCAATGGACAGATCATCTAAACAGAAAATCAACAAGGAAACAATGGCTTTGAATGACACACTGGAACAGATGGTTTTAATAGATATATTCAGAACATTCCATCCTAAAACAACAGAGTACACATTCTTTTCAAGTGCACACAGAACATTCCCCAGAATAGATCACATATTAGCCCACAAAACAAACCTCAACAAATTCAAGAAGGATGCCATGTATCTCTTCTGACAACAACACTATGAAACTAGAAGTCAACCAAAAGAAAAACATCTGGAAAGACCACAAACACATGGAGGTTAAATAACATGTTACTACACAATAACTGTGTCAACCAGGAAATCAAAGAAGAAATTAAAAATTACATGGAAACAAATGAAAACGAATACACAACAGTCCAAAATCTTTGGGATGCAGCAAAAGCGGTTCTAAGAGGGAAGTTTATAGCAATATAGGCCTACCTCAAGAAAGAAAAAGAATCTCAAATAAACAACCTAACCTTACACGTAAAGGAGCTAGAAAAAGAACAACAAAACCCAAACCCAGCAAAAGGAAGGAAAAAATAAAGATTAGAGCAGAAATAAATGATATAGAAACTAAAAACAAAAAACAATAGAACTGATCACTGAGGGACACCTGGGGGGTTCAGTCAGTTAAGCATCTGACTTTGGCTCAAGTCATGATCCCAGGGTCCTGGGATGGAGCCCCGCATCAGGCTCCCTGCTCAGCGGGGAGCCGTCTTTTCCCTCTGCTGCTCCCCTTCCTGTGCTCTCTCTCTCTCTTTCTGACAAATAAATAAATAAAATCTTAAAAAAAATATATACTAGCAAACTGAATCCAAAAATCCATTAAAAAAAATCATTCACCACAATGAAGTGGGATTTATTCCTGGGTTGCCAGGGTGATTCAATATTCACAAATCAATCAATGAGATACATCACATCAATAAGAGAAACCATATGATCATTTCAATAGATATATAAAAAGCATTTAACAAAGTACAACATCCATTCATGATAAAAACCCTCAATAAGGTAGGTTCAGAGGGAACATACCTCAACATAATAAAGGCCATATATGAAAAACCCACAGCTAACATCATCCATAATGGGGAAAAAACCTCCAGAAGGTCAGGAACAAGACAAGGATATTTACTCTCCCCACTTTTATTCAACATAGTCCTGGAAGTCCTAGCCTCATCAATCAGACAACAAAAAGAAATAAGAGGCATCCAAATCAGCAAGGAAGAAGTCAAACCTTCACTATTTGCAGACAACATGATACTATATATAGAAAACCCGAAGGACTCCACCAAAAAATTGCTACAACTGATACACGAATTCAGTAAAGTTGCAGGATATAAAATCAGCGTAGAGAAATCTGTTGCATTTCTATACACCAATAATGAAGCAGTAGAAGAAAGGAAGGAATTAATCCCATTTACCACTGCACCAAAAAGCATAAGATACCTAGGAATAAATCTAACCAAAGAGGTAAAAGATCTGTGCTCTGAAAACTATAAAACACTGATGAAAGAAATTGAAGACAACACAAAGAAATGGAAAGACATTCTATGCTCATGGATTGGAAGAACAAATATTGTTTTACTATATTGTCTATATTACCCAAAGCAATAATGCAATCCCTATGCATTTACCACCAGCATTTTACACAGAGGGAGAACAATCTTAAAATTTGTATGGAACCACAAAATTCCCCGAATAGCCAAAGCAGCCTTGAAAAAGAAAAGCTGGAGGCATCACAATTCCGAACTTCAAGTTATATTACAAACCTGTAGTGAGAAAGAGAAAGAAGAGAGAGAGACAAATGAAGAAACAGACTCTTAACTCTAGAGAACAAACTGATGGTTACCAGACAGAAGGTCGTAGGGGGGAATGGGTGAAATAGGTGA
Source organism: Phoca vitulina (assembly GCF_004348235.1). Classification (NCBI taxonomy): domain Eukaryota; kingdom Metazoa; phylum Chordata; class Mammalia; order Carnivora; family Phocidae; genus Phoca; species Phoca vitulina. The sequence continues at coordinate 735,291 of NW_022589772.1, read as the reverse complement.
TGGGGATTAAGGAGTGCACTTGTCATGATGAGCATAGAGTGATGCATGGAATCGTCAGAACACTATATTGTGCACCTGAAACTTATATAACACTGTATGTTAACCAACTGGAATTAAAATAAAAAGCCAATAAAAGAAAATATAAAAAAAAGATATTTAACAGGAAACATTCAACATCTATTTGAAGACAATTTTGTAATGCTATTGAAAAACACAATATATTACTTGACAACGTGGAAAGGCATCCATTTTCTTTAACAGGAAAACCCAATCTTGTATAGTTAACAATTCTCCCCTAATTATTCTATAATTATGATGTGATCTCAATTAAAAAAAAAAAAAAAAAAACACCAGGGCACCTGGGTGGCTCAGTCGTTAAGCGTCTGCCTTTGGCTCAGGTCATGATCCCAGGGTCCTGGGATTGAGCCCAGCATCAGGCTCTCTGCTCAGCGGGAAGTCTGCTTCTCCCTCTCCACTCCCCCTGCTTGTGTTCCCTCTCTTGCTGGGTCTCTCTGTCAAATAAATGAATAAAATCTTTAAAAATAAAAAATAAAAAATAAATTAAAAGTACTTGGTTTAAAAAAAAAATACCAATATGACTGAAGTGGAGAATAAAGCAAGCTAATTCCAAAATGTATAGGGAAAAACAAAGATGTAAGAAGAGCCAGGAATTTTCTGAAAAAGAAGACTGATGAGGGGGGAGTGCTGTCCTTACTGGATCTGAAAGCATATTATTAGGCTACATAATTAAACAGAGGTACTGGTGCATGACTAGTAGTGGGACATGATTAGACTTAGCTCAATGGAAAGAAAAGAGAGTCCAGAAATAAACTCAACTACACATACACACTAATTTTGTCTGAATGCTTTTGTCCCCCCAAAATTAATGTTGAAATCCTAATGCTCAATGTGAAGATATATGAGGTGGGGCCTGTGGGAGATGCTTAGGCCATAAAGGGGAGAGCCCACATGATTGGAATTAGTGGGCAATGCCCACTTTTCCTACAAAATTATGAAAGAGACCCACAGAGGTCCCTAGCCCCTTTCACCATGTGAGGATATTAGGGAAGTCTGCAATCTGGAAGAGAGCCCTCATTTGGCCATGCTCGTACACTGATCTTGGACTTCTAGCCTTCAGAACTATGAGAAATAAATTTCTGTTATTTACAAGCCACCCACTGTGTGGTCTTTTGTTATAGCAGCCTGAACAGACTAAGACATACACACACACAAATTAAATATATGGTAAATGTGGAAAGTGTCATTTTACATTGGGAGAAAATAGTTTGTTCACCGAATTGTGATGTAATTATCGGGTAACTTTCTGGAAAAAACTATATACTTGAAAAATTATTTTTCTATACCCCATAATTCACATATAAGTTCCCTACTGAAATTCCCTTTATCTTTGATTGGCAATGCCCACTTTTCCTACAAAATTCAACTCAAACACCCCCTCCCCTCTTCCCCTTCTTCCTCTTGCTGAGCAGCTGGGATAGATCTAGGTAGGCATCCATGATGTAGAGGAGTAGAACCGTGGTGTTCAAGAGTGAGTTGGTAGAGGTGAAGGGGGGTGAAGAGGATATCCATGCAGTCAGAGTAACCTAGTATGGGGTGTCAGAACTCAAATAGAGGGAGAAGATGAGACCCACAAAGGTGGAGCGGGGAGTAGTATGAGATGTCAGAGTCTGATTAGTGTAAATAGAATGTCCATGCTAGGACCTGTCCAGATATTGGCAGTCAGTGCCTAAGTGGAATTAGGAAGGCATCTGTACAGGGAAGCAGCTCAGTATCCAAATAGGAGGCTGGCCTGGTGTATAGAGTCATAGCTTGAGTGGGGAGAGGAAGAAATTCACAATGTGGCAGGCTGGCATGGAAAGTCAGAAGTTAAGCAAGACAAGAAGCACATCCATGCATGGGGTGGGGCTGCCCTATGCGGGCAGTCAGAGACTGACTGGAGTAAGGAAGGTATCTGCACATGGCAGAGTCCAATGAGAAGAGTTGGAAAATAATGAGTACATATTTCTCTTATATATTGGCTTCTAAATTCCATTTTCCACTGACAGGAATTGGGATTTCTTGGAGAAATAGTTAATTTCATGGCTAGGGCAGGAATAGTACAAATGGGCCCAGAATAATTGTACCAAAAGCATGGAATTGCTCAAAGAATGATAGGGACGTGTCAAAAGGACAGAGAAGCCAGCTTAAAAAGTTCCCATTGTCCAACACATCTGGAACAACGTTAACACCAAAATAAATAATAGTGATGGATTATAATTCAGTGAATAAAAGAATAAACCACTAATTTAACAGATATAAATTAATTAAGTCTAAAGTTTGATGAGGAACAGAATATTTACATTCTTTAAAATACAAAATACTTATTACAAGGTGGGGAGAGAGTAACTTTACAGGGAAAAGCTTGATAGCAACCACTTTAATGAAGTTACCAAAGTGAATATCATCAATAATGGGACACACTGATATCATGCACTACCTGATAAAATGCAATGAGATGAACACAGCATTGTTTCTGTGATGTTTCTGTCAAAGATGTATGACATGAATCTAATCATGAGGAAAACCTCAGTGAACCAAAATTGAAGAGATTCCTACAAAATAAGTGCCTTCTGGTTTTGGCATCCAGGTAATACTGGCCTCAAAGAATGAGTTGGGCAATGTTTCTTCTCCATCTACGTTTAGAATGAGTTTGTGGAGAACTGACATGAATTCTTGTTTAAATATTTGGTAGAATTCACCAGTGAGGCCATCTGGACCTAGGCTGTTGTGTGGAGAAGTTTAAAAGTCACTAATTCTATCTCTTTTCTTTACTATTCAGATCTTTTATTTCCTCTTGAGTAAATTTCAGTCATTTGTGTCTTTCTAGGAAATTGTCCATTTCATCTAAGTTTTTTACTTTGTGGCATAATATTCCCTTATAAACATTTTTATTTCTCTAAGGTTAGTAGTAATTTCTTTTTCATTCCTAATTTTAATAATATGAATCTTCTCTCTCCCTTTTATCAATATAGCTAAAGGTTTGTCAATTTATTGATCTTTTCAAGTAGCCATGTTTTGGTTTATTGATTATCTGTTTTTCTATTCTCTATTTCATTTATTTTGCTCTAATTTGTATTACATACTATCTTCTGCTTACTTTGGGTTGAGTTTGCTCTCCTTTTCCAGTGTCTTTAGTGGAAGGTTACATTATTGATTTTTTTCTTCCTTTTTAATATATGAATTTGTAGCTATAAATTTCCTGCTAAACACTGCTTTGGCTAGATCCCATAAGTTAGGTATGTTGTGTTCTTTTTTTTCAGTCTTGATGTATTTTCTTTTACCTTTTTTTTAAAAGATTTTATTTATTTATTTGACAGAGAGACACAGCGAGAGAGGGAACACAAGCAGGGGGAGTGGGAGAGGGAGAAGCAGACTCCCAGCTGAGCAGGGAGCCCCATGGGGGGCTCGATCCCAGGACCCTGGGGTCATGACCTGAGCTGAAAGCAGATGCTTAACAACTGAGCCACCCAGGCGCTCCCAGTATTGATGTATTTTCTACCTTCCCTTGTGATTCCTTCTTTGACCCACTGGTTATTTAGGAGTGTGTTATTTAATTTCCACATTTGTCTATTTCTAAATATTTATTTTTTATTATTTTCTAATTTCATTACTTTATAGTCAGAGAACATACCTCAAATGATTTATATCCTTTAAAATTTGTTTTGTTTTATGTCCTAGCATATGGTGTATCCTGGATAATGTTCCATGTACTCTTAAGAAGAATGTGTATGCTGATGCTGTTGGATAAATTGCTCTATAGATGTGTTAGGCCTAGCAGGTTTATATTATGTTCAAGTTCTCTGTTTCCCAGCTGATCTTCTGCCTACTTGTTCTATCACTGGAAGTGAGTTATTGGGGTGCCTGGGTGGCTCAGTTGGTTAAGTGTCTGCCTTTGGCTCAGGTCATGATCTCAGGGTCCTGGGATTGAGCCCCAAGGTCCTGGGATCGATCCCCACATCGCGCTCTGCACTCAGTGGGGAATCTGCTTCTCCCTCTCCCCCTGCTTGTGCTTTCTCTCTCTCAAATAAATAATATTTTTTAAAAAAGAAAGTGAGGGGGCGCCTGGGTGGCTCAGTCGTTAAGCGTCTGCCTTCGGCTCAGGTCATGTTCCCAGGGTCCTGGGATGGAGTCCTGCATTGGGCTCCCTGCTCGGCGGGGAGTCTGCTTCTCCCTCTCCCACTCCCCCTGCTTGTGTTCCCTCTCTCGCTGTGTCTCTCTCTGTCAAATAAATAAAATCTTTAAAAAAAAAAAAGAAAGTGAGTTATTAAAGTATAACTATTATTTCTGAGTTGTCTATTTCTCCAATTCCTTCAGGTTTTTGTCTCCATATATTTTTGGACAGTCTTGTTACATGCATATATAATTGTTGTCTTCCAGATGGAGTCACTCTTTCATCATTATAAAATGTCTCTATCCCTAGTGACTTTTTTAAATTAAAATCCTTTTTGTTTGATATTAGTGTAGCCAATTCTGCTGTCTTTGGGTGATCCTTATGTGGTATATTTTTTCAGTCATTTCACTTAAAACCCTGTATCTTTAAGTCCAAAATCTGTCTCCTGTTTATAGTATATAGTTGGATCTTTTTTTAAAATCCAGTCTCAAAATGTCTGCTTCTTGCATAGATTAACTAATTCACAGTTTTACTGTTATTAATATGACTGGTTTCACAACTGTCATTTTACTTTATGTTTTTCCTATGATTCATGTTATTTTCTCATTCTTTTCCTCTTTATTGCCTTCATGTGTAAGTGAACATTTTTAGTGTAGTATTTCAATTATTTTAACAATTGTTCACTATTTTTAGAATTTATTTTCTTGGTTACACTAGGGCTTTCAGTATACATCTTAACTTCTCAGATCTACTTCAAATTTATACCAACTTAAGGACAGTGATAGGGAAATGTTACTCCTACCTATGTAGCTCTATTCTCCTCTGCCTTTTTGTATGATGTTTGCTCACCAGCAAAATCTGCATTTTTTTAAAGATTTTATTGATTTATTTTTGTGAGAGAGAGTGCATGTGTGAAGGGGGGGAGGGACAGAGGGAGAAGCAGACGCCCCGCGGAGCAGGGAGCCTGATGCAGGACTCAATCCTAGGACACTGGAATCATGACCCAAGCCAAAGGCAGATGCTTAACCGAATAAGCCACCCAGGCGCCCCAAATCTGCATTTTTTGACAGCATCCGTAAACGAACCTTTCCAGTCTCTATTCCAAATAAAGTCAACCCCTTTAGGGAGAGCTACCAAGCTCTCTGTTCTTATGGCCTGACTCTCCCCATATTTGAAGCTCTGTGCCACTGCTCCAGAGATGGGGCAAGAATTTTTACTCTTGCAGTACCACCCATTACAAGCAAGACTCTGGACTGCGGGGCAGGAGGGGAAGGGGAATCTCTGGTCTTCTTATTTGTCTCTTCCAGCATAGGACCTCAGCCCTACATGGAAGCTGGGGTAAAAGATTACTGGAACTGAGTATTCTCAGCTTGCTGTGCCTGGGAATGGGAGCTAGGTGGAGGGAGGGAGCCTCAAACATCCCTTGCCAAGGACAGAGCTTCTGCAACACAGAACTGGGAAGGATAAGTAATGCTGGTGGCCAACCCCTCCTGGGGAGAAATCATAGTCATAAACTGGGATATAGATGTTTTTATGGTACAGCCTGAGCAGTCTAATCAGAACTGATGCTGGCTCTCAGGAGTGGAAATATAATTAACAGGCCCAGTGAAGAATAAAATATGGGGCTCCTTCTTCAAAACTCATTAGGAATTTCAAGATGGTGACAGCAGATCATTAAATCGTGTTTGAGGCCCTCCCAAGCCCCCAAGCATAGGGACCTGTTAATTGCACAGGGCATATACTCATGAAGTCATCCTCACTCATTTTTGCCCTAGAGTAGGATCCTGGAGAACTCCTGCTATGAAAGGTGGTATTTATTTATTTATTTTATTTATTTATTTTTAATATTTTATTTATTTGACAGAGAGAGACACAGCGAGAGAGGGAACACAAGCAGGGGGAGTGGGAGAGGGAGAAGCAGGCTTCCGCCGAGCAGGGAGCCTGATGCGGGGCTCGATCCCAGGACCCTGGGATCATGACCTGAGCCGAAGGCAGCCTCTTAACCGACTGAGGCACCCAGGCACCCCGAAAGGTGGTATTTAAAGGTTATTAAAGGTGTTTCTGGGAGGTCCTAGGGGAGAGGCTTCTAAGTGAGATCACAGGGCAGCCCTCGGTGACAGAAGTCAGATGGGAGAGAGGGGGGATGTGACTTAGGGTACTATCTGTATACCAAGCATTTGGGAAATATTTGGTATCTTAAAATTCTATCAGAATGCCAAAAAAAAAAAAAAAAAGGACTTTAAAAAATTCAATTTCAGAAAATTTGGAGTCACATTATTGAAAGGTTAATAAATCTATACAGCTAGCAGGCCAGGAGTTCCAGGGGTCCTTTTGCAAGGACTTTTTGTCCTTTTGTAAAGATTTGTTGTCATTTTGTTGTCATATCCAGTTTATTGGGGCAATTCTGACAGGGACTTCTAGGTTTATGGAAAGAATTCCAGAAATCTTTTGATTAGTAGAACTTGTTATGCAGCTCTGAAGAGAGGAATTGAAATACTAGTTCCCCTAGACCCACTCATGTGGTTGACTGCCATTTCCCTGTCTAGCCTTGACCTTTTCCCTCCACATTCCTCCTTCTTCCCCAATACCTCAAAAACATCTTCAGCAAGACCTGGTTTGTGACTAATTTGCTAATCATATTATATATTACCATGGGGCTTTTAATGTTTAACAAGGATAGGTCTACTTAGGGAAGTGGTAGTGCATCCTGTCATTGATTACAAGTGACAGTAGAGGATGGTATTCTGGTTTATACCTCAGTTTTAGCTCTTTTCCCCTTTTTAGAGATAAAGGGTCACTACCAATAATAGTCAAAGCTGCAGTTATCCTCCTCATGGGCTTATCTCTCCATTATTTTAATCCTTTCCATTCTAAAATGCTCCTATATATCAGTGCTTTTCAAATTGAATGTGCAAATGAATCACCTGGGGATGTTCTTAAAATGCAGATTGCTAATTAAGTAGATTTGGGTTAAGGTCTGAGATTCTGCATTTCTAATAAGCTCCCAGGAAATCCCTACTCTATTGGTCTGTGGACCACAGAGAAGAAACACTCGGAATAATATTAAACAGAAATTGGTCCAAACTAAAACTTGGCTCTTGATTGTAATCTATAGGTCATTATTCCCTAAGTTTTAAAGCAACTCTCTACACTTAGGTTGTCATGTTCTCTTCCAGAAGTTGTCAATTAGTCTGAAAGTTGGATGTACTTTTAAAAGGCTTCTCAGTAACTTCAAAGGCTTCTGCCTTTTGGTTCCTGAACTTTAAAAAAAAAAAAAAAATCACACCGTCAGAAAGTAGGAGATGCTGCCTGCCAACTAGTACAGGAAACTCCCAAGCGTTTACTGCATATTTGTGACATCTGAATTTTTCAAATATGATCTCTCTACTCATTTCATTATTTTCAGCCTTCTATGCATTGCATTTCTTCCACCTTTTTCACAAAATATAAAGCACGTATTTACACTATGAATGTATTGAAAACTTCTTGCTTCTTATTAATCCTCTCCACAGGTTACTTTTAAAGCCAAACAACTTTACTTATGGTGAATACATTCATCCCAAGGACAATTTTTTTAAAAAAATGAGAATCTTATCTTCCAGAATTCAACAATATTTCTGGCTTAGTGCAAGTTATAAAATCACATTGTTTTATTAACACATCAGTGAATAGAATTTGACCCAACCCTTGACTTCTCTATGTGTAGCACTCTGACCATGTATTAATGAGGAAAAAACCTATTAATAGAATCCAGAAAATGTACTACTAGTTGAGGGTTTAAGTATTCTAAAGCCTATTTAAATACAACAATGCTTTTAAAATAAGATTTATTCAATATTTGGAGAAAAGCTTCAGTTTAATAAGACTCATATTTAACATTTGGCCATAAGACTGAAAGTTAATGAGTCAACAGAATGTCTCTTGATGAGAAAAGACATCTTTTTTTGTATGAAAGATCTGAAATTAAAAAAAAAGAGCTCCATTATTAACAAATAGTCAATAATAACACAAACTATTTCAACTCAGATTAGTAACTCAGAGAAATAGATCTTAAAAAAGCATTCAGCAGAGAAATAAAGTGAAACATTTCATACACATTCAAATTTCCCTTTATCTTTAAAAGACTTGGCATTAAGATATCTTTCTCCAAGTCACAATTTCTTCTTAAAGCTCACCAATCCGTAGTGACCTTCATCTTCTGAAATTCTATAACATCTGTACAGCTCAAATAGGAATCATCAAAAACAGCTCACAGTACAGGTTATATTTTTTATGGATTCTATCTCCCCCAAATAGAGTATAAGCTCTTGGAGGGCAGACACTATCTTTTTCAATTTTTGTGATTTTTGCTTGTGACACACTAGTAATATATTTCAGTCTGCATCCAGTTTAAGTCACTCTTTCCTTCCTCCCAATCCTGCTTTTCTCCTGTAACTCTTTCCTTATATTTTTCCCTAATCTAGAGGTAAATAGTGTTTCATATTCTAAAGCATTATTCCTATATTTCAACAAAAGTAAATCCACCTCCAAATTTAGCTTTATAGGGTTAATTTTTTAAATTATTGTATTTTCTGAAGACATCATCATAATCCATACAACATCAATTGTACACCCACAGTTTATAGGAAAAATTATAAAACATAGGTCCATCAGTTCTAAATGCAGAACATTTATTTGTTAGCTACTATCTCAGATTAAACATTATGTTATACAACTTACCATTTTCAGTAAAGCCCTTTGCTTATACAAAAGCAGACAAGTTATTACCAAAACAAATAATGAGACAAAAGCAAATGGTATCAAGAAAAGTACTAAGATCTCCTTCCATATGTCACCTAGGATTAAAAATCACAAAAAAGGGGGAAGGATTAGATGTTTACAATTATTTTTGAAACTAAATTAGTTTATAAATAAACCAGTAACTGATGAAGAACTGAGTTAAACTTGGCAACTTCTGCCATATTTGCTAGTGCATAGATACCACAGCTATGTTTGAGGATAGCATTCCTTTCATTTGTGCACTTTGTATATAGAACAATTACTTTACTAAATGTAACATCTCTTCATTTCACTTAGAAAAACACTCCCCAAAGCTCAATTCTTATTTTCTGATATGATTTTATTTAAAATTTTACCTTGTGAAATTTCATAACAAAATGATAAAATATAGCTAAGTGATTAGAGAAACAGGTCTTGTGTATCTCTTAACTCTTACTAAGTCAAAGGTTTATATTATATCACCTAATGCTATAGTGAGCAAGAGCTGGTGACAGGGTGCAGAATACATGACTGGAAAATATGCCATGTTGGCATGGGGATTATTTTGAGCTGAAGGCAATCAAGACTCAGCAGACTCAAGAAAAACATTTACCTCTCCCTTAACTACATAAAAGAATTTATAGATTAGGAGGCCTGGTCTGAGAGAGAGTTATTACCAGAAACAACTTTTATTTGAATGACCTGGCAAAGGTCCTGGCAAAGGGCAAACATCTAATTACAGTAGTCTCCCCCTCCCCCACATCCTTATCCACGGTTTTGCTTTCTATGGTTTCAATTATGCGCGATCAACTGCAGTCCAGAAGCAGATGATCCTCCTTCTGATGTATCATCAGAAGATCAATAGTAGCCTAATGCTATGTCATAATGCCTACATTATTCATCTCACTTCATCTCATCATTTAGGCATTTTATCATCTCACATCATCACAAGGAGGAGAAGAGTGAGTATAAGGTATTTTGAAAGACCACGTTCATATAAGACCACGTTCATATAGCTTTTATCACAGTATAACATATAACAATATAACTGTTCTATTTTATTAGTTATTTTATTAGTTATTGCTGTTAATCTCTTACTGTGCCTACTTATAAATTAAACTTTACCATAGATTATATAGGAAAAAACAGTTTATATAGGGTTCAGTACTTTCCATGGTTTTAGGCATCCACTGGGGGTCTTGGACTATATCCCCTGTGGATAAGAGGGGGGTCTATTGTATCAAACATCTCTCCTTATTGTCCTGTGAATTACCCTTCTCCCCCTTTGAAGTCCCAGGCCCCAATCCCATTCCTTAGCTCATGATGGCATATAAGCCTCAACTGCCCTACTTGCCCTTGGGTCTCATATTTCCATGGGGCTCCTGCACCTATGAAATTAATTTTTTTATTGTTAATCTGTCTTATGTCATTTTAATTATTACAGCAGCCAAAGAACCTAGAAGACTAGAAGGAACATTTTTCCTCCACAACAGTTAGCATATTCAGCAAGATAAATTTTAACTGGCTGGCAAGAATTCTTACTATGTCAGTCTCCTGGATCTCTGCCTACAGAGTCTCATGAAAGCAAGAGTGGTGAGAGTCCTTTTCTTTTCTGAATTTAGATTAGCAGGAGAAAATATTTATGGAACAAGTTCTTTGGGTATAGTACGTCTGATAAAGATTTGGTATTAGTACTTTTGTTTTCTATTGATCATTTTCCTCTGTTTCCCTTTGTCACTTTCTTCAACTTGAGAGCTTGGCTTTATGACCAGTGAGAATATTCTGCCAACCAAAGGGTACATGTACCAGTGTGCATTTGGCAGACAGCTGAACAGGCTGTGGATCTGAGCTGACTGGAGTTAGGCCTGGGTCCAACTTAAAAACCAGAACTTGGGCTAAACTAGGTCTAGAGTGAGGTTTTTTCCTCTGACTCTGCCAGCTGTCAGGGGGATTTTGTCTTAAGGGATCCCAGTCCATAAGGGGCCTTTGTCATCTCAACCTTCATTGTCTCATTGTGATAATAAATGTCTTTGTTTTCTTATGCTGGATCTTGTGGGGCTGCATCTTTTGCACTCTCCTTTGGGATACCTTTTGTGTCCATAGAGAGGCTTATTGGTTTGAGTCACTATTGAGATTAATAGATCCTACTTATCAATGGCCAGACAATGGATTTTTGAATTGGACTTCTACATTGAAATTTTTAGAGAGCACTCATCCTATTGACACCTGTGGAAAAACTAAATTAAAACTGGGACACAAAGGAATATAATGGCTAGCCTTAGGGACTCCCTTAACAAAATGAAGGAACAAAAATTAGAAAAAAAATTAAAGTCTACATCCAATGTAAATTCTCCTTTTCAAAATCTGGCTCCATTTGCCTAGTTCAGCTTCCCTTTTCTCTAACATTTACAGAGAACACTCTTGCCTGATCTCTAGGTCCAGGGTATACGGGTTACTTGTGTAAGTGCTGAAAGCTAGGAAGTGATTTTAGTAGAAGCACCCAAGAAGGGTGGTGGGGCTCAATTTGCTATCCCTTATAATTCCTACTTTCCAGGGCTCTTTAATCAGGCTCTACCAGCTTCAGGTCTTCCCATACAATGTCCTTTTCAGGTATATCCTGGACCCCCTCTGCAAAGAATTCATGTCCCATGGACAGCAGCCGATCTTTTAAATTATAAAGCCCCTTTATCTTCACTTTCAGAAGATCATACCAATTTAGAGAGGAGTTGGAAAGATTAGTGGCCATTCAAACCCCCACTCACAAGGACCTTACTAGATGCTAAGGGGTGTCCTTCCCACCCATAAGTATATTGCAGTTAAGAGACAAATCATATGGCTCCCTGAGAAAACTGCCCACCCCCCCAGAGGAAACAGATGACCAGAATTTCTCCTAGGCCCTCCTACAAACGATCAGCTGACGGCCAATATTCAGGGGCTGATAGAAGCAACAGGAGATGCTTCCCTCCCACCCCGCAACAAAGGTGAATTGGTCCAAGTTTAAATTGTACACTCAGAAAGAAGACCTTTGCTTAAAGTTTTATACAGACTTTACAAAGGCCCTATGCAAATTCTTCAACATCAACTCAAATGCCCTCATATCTATCCTTGAAGGAAGATTCCCGTATGGGCCTCTCCCAGAGTTGATGAGACCCTGAGGGATTTTCTGGTAAACTGCTACATTATTCCCTTGAACAGCCAAGGGAAACTAAAACTAAAATTAATTAAAAACCTTGCCAAATTCTGGAGCCTGCAAAGGGCATCTTGGGAAAACTGGTAGAAGCCAGCAAAGGGTGAGAATTCTTACCAGAGTCAGCTCTCACAAATCGCTGTCCATAGTGCTCAATCAAGAACAGAAAATAAAATTTCATATTGTCCCTTCCTTTCCAAATCCAGACCCATTAGTTATTGATCCTTTCTCTCCCAGAGATAGCTACATGCCTTCTTGCTTTTCTCATTTTGTGTCCTACAAACCAGGCTTGGATTCCTGCCTGCCTGGGACATGCAGGTGGTTGATTCTTCCCTTTGGCTATCTTTGGGAGTGACTCTGGATCTTGGGAAGATAATATCCTTTGCATCCTCTATGGGGCCCTTCTTACACCCAAGTGGGGTTGTTAAGTACTGCCAGAAATAACTGTTTGTCCTAGCTGAAAACTGACAAGATACTCTAAAGGATTTTTTAGTAGTTCTATGGTCGGAAGTTGGTCAGAAATTGAAAGCTGATATATGGAGCCTGAAAGAAATTATTTTAGGCCTCCTTCCCTAAACTAAAATGAAATTATGCACTCAGAAAGAAAAACCTTCCAAAGCCTTTGTAAAAGGATTTACTAAAACATTCTAAAGATCCCTGGTATAAAAAATCAAATTGAAGGTAAGGTACTTGAATGGGTGGATCAACCTATGATATCATTTAGGCTACAATCCAATTCTTGGAGAAATTGAGAGTAACTGTCTTTATCTTACAAATCTTTACAGAACTAGAAATGTAGCTGTAGAGGTAGTTTAAAGTTCACTTACTACTTTTTATCACTCCCCAAACCTCCCCTCTTTATTTCTAAAGGCTTGTAAGTATTGTAAAAATTCTGGCCTTAGGACACCAAAGTCCTTGTTGGAAGAACGTGAATTCTTTCCCTGTGTCTTTGAGATGCAAATGCTAACTTTTATCTAGGTCATCTCTTTAAAGTACAAACTTCAGGGAGGTAATTCTTATCAGAAGAACACAAAAAGGAAAAGGTCATTTGAAACTTATAGGAATGCTTCTCACAAATATTAATTTGTATTATTGCACTTGATTCAATGGCAGTGATTTTTAAAATGGAAGCTATAAGTTCTCTGTTTATCTGTCTGTATATTTATAGGTGTTTATTTTTTTAAGATTTTATTTATTTGGGGCACAGGCACACATGCAGGGGGAAGGGCAGAGGGAAAGGGACAAGCAGACTCCCTGCTGAGCTTGGAGCCCTACTGGAGCTCTATCCCAGGGCCCTGAGATCATGACCTGAGCAGAAGTCAGATGCTTAACCAACTGAGCCACCCAGGTGCCCCTGTTTGTGTGTGTTTATATATATGTACTGTAAGGTATTTTTCTTCCTATGGATAGTACTGCCAAAATTAATTTGTAAAAGAATTCTATTTAAGTGACTTAAAGAAAATTAAGCATTTATATAAACTGAATTCTCAGAAATATAATAGAAACTAACCCAAATGAATTTCAGGTTTACATGATCTGGGAAAACATTGGGTATTAAAACTACTTTAAGTTTATTGGTTTCATTAAAACAGGCATGTCTTCAGAGTCACCAGGATTAAATATAATTCTTTTATTCTACCAAGGCTTATTAAAGGTCAAAAGAAATCATGTTTTATCTCTTACAAAATTTATCAGCATGAAAAAATAGATTGAGATGATGGCTGACTTTGTTTAATGTCTCATCAAGTTTTTGTGAGTAATCTAAACATAATTGTTAAAAACAAGTGAATTAGATATATGTTTATGAAATAAGAGTTTTTAGGTGAAATTTTTAGTTTCCCCAAATCTTTTTGGTAACCTAAAACCTTAAAGTTTTGCTAAGTTAATTAAGTTAAATGAGGGATAACTCTAAATATCCATAATATATAGTCATAAATAAAGATCATTTTGGGGGTGTCTGGGTGGCTCAGTTGTTAAGTGTCTGCCTTCAGCTCAGGTCATGATCCAGAGTCCCAGGATTGAGCCCTGCATCTAGCCCTGCATCTAGCCCCACATCTGGCTCCCCACTCAGTAGGGAGTCTGTTTCTCCCTCTGCCCCTCCCCCTGCTCATGCTCTCTCCTTCTCTCACTCTCAAATAAATAAAATCTTTAAAAAAAAAAAAAAAAAAAAAGAGGGGCGCCTGGGTGGCTCAGTCGTTAAGCGTCTGCCTTCGGCTCAGGTCATGATCCCAGAGTCCTGGGATCGAGCCCCACGTCAGGCTCTCTGCTCAGCGGAAGGCCTGCTTCTCCCTCTCCCACTCCCCCTGCTTGTGTTCCCTCTCTCGCTGTGTCTCTCTCTGTCAAATAAATAAATAAAATATTTAAAATAAATAAATAAATAAAAAAGAAAAAAGAAAAATCATTTTTAAATAAGATAAAATACTAAAACATTAATTACTGAACATAGGTTTATCTACTTTTTTTCTTCCTATTGCTAGAACAAAAAGACAATAGGCTCAAAATGGAGTCACTTGTGCTAAGCTCCACACCAGCAAACTAAGACTTAATATCTAACTTAATTACAGTTTCAGCATTCTGCCAGGGACATGACCTTTATCGAGTGTCTGGCATTACCTGATCAGTACTAGTGAGGTAATCTGCCTGGTAGGCTCCTGACCCCTTTCATCCCATAAAGGAAGGTGACCTTTCCTAAAATCCATGATTTTCCCCCTTCTGCTCATAAAAGCCTTCCATTTCATACAGCTCCTCAGAGCTCCTTCCTATTTGCTAAATGGGATGCTGCTTAATTTATAAATCTTACATAAAGCCAATTAGATCTTCAAATTTACACAGCTGAATTTTGTTTTTTAAACACTATTACAAAGAAACTAAGATATTTGGGTCTGTTGGTAAGCATGCCTTGTGTTATACTGAAAGACTATATTGTGAAGAAACATATGTTTCTAGAAATTATGAAATGTATTCATAAATTTTCCAATCTAAAGAATGTTTGCATAACATACAGTTCACAATTGCTTCTTAGTTTCACTATAAATTAAGATTTCTAAGGATTAAGAATTTTAATTAATATATGTAATTAAAGCTGCTAGAAATAATAAAGAAAACATCTCTGTATACAAGGAAAGTAGGATATGTATTTTTGGTAAGAGAAGTTATGAGGAATGGAGATGCATTTTTTTGTTGAGGGAAAAGAAAGTAATTTTATCCTAAAGCGAAACTGGTTGTTTCAGAAGGAGAAAGAAGAAAATAAAGGGCAAATAATATAGAAAACTGGGAAGAGAGAGAGAGAGAATCATACCTTGTGTGCTCGTTAGCTAAAATAGAATTAATTTATTACAGGGGTTATAAAATTAAGCTTTAAATTAAGTAATGCACTTACATAAAACTGGAACTTGATTTTCTTTTATCTGTTAAAAGGACAAATTTTCTTGGACTATTGGCCTGCTCTTGATAAGAGATTGTAAAAGGTTTTTTAACTTTTAAGTAGTCTGCCTAGAAAGTAAAGATCTTGTGTTTTATCAAAGTAATTTCCTGTGCTTCATGTCTGGTCTTTGACAGTTAAGAAAACTGAATCTCCTCAATATTGAAAGAGCAAAGTTTTGATAATAACTATGTAACCTTCTATACTTTCCTTTGAAATCTTTTATTGTCACTTTGGTCAAATAAATAATTAAATATTGTTTCATAATGATATGTGATCATATTTCATCAAGTGTCCAAACCTTTTGATATTTTTGACAAACTTCTTAAAATCAAATTCTAAATGAAGTCCTTCTGACTCAGAACTTGGGGATTTTCTAGAGAGTCCCTGGAACATCCCAAAAGATATGTTCTCTCTTCTTATAAAAAGTGAGATGTTAAACTAATTAGGCTTATTTGCTATGTTACATTACATGGGAAGCATTGTCAAATAAGTGAGGCTTAAACTTCTTAGATTTTATTTGTGTGGATATATGTTAGTATTATAAGTGTTCCAGAATTATGTGAAATTCCTAGAAATGTGGCATGTTTGGTATAATGATTGTCAGTCATAATTCCAGTTATTATCTTAAAATGTTATATGTTACATAAATAACCAAATTTCCTTGTCAATTCCATTGTAAAGAACTTTCATCAGATCTTTAACCCAATAAGCATTTTTAAAAACTTTTTTCATTTACAGAGTTACTGTTTTACTCATATACTTTTGCAAAAGTATTCCTTCAAAAGTACTTCATCTTCAAGGAGATTCAAGGAAAGCATTTTTGACAAGCACAGGTTTCTGATAACTTTAAGATCATAAAACTGAACTAGGTAAGAATTTCCAGAACTAATGATAAAACTGGATTAAAGCCGAACAAGAATTACATGGGACTCAATGAACTGATGAGGATAATTATAATTTTTAAAACCTTTTGTTTGAAACTTTGCTGTTTTTTTAATGGCTTCTTTTTCCAGATTTAAAGAAACTTTTTTCTCTTGAGCTACCTACATCTTAGAGCAACTTGGTAAAGTGTATCTTTGTGAACAAAGATGGAACAACTTTTCTCCCTACCTGATCCCTCCAGAACTTGGAGTGAGTATTCTTATTTCATGGCAATATTTGTGTAAGTTGAATGAGAAGCTGTTGCCTTGTTAACAGGACACAATTGAAAACATTGGTTATATTACTAAAGCTTTGACTACAAGTCATATTTGAGAGTCAGTTTATCACCAGACTCAGATATCACCAGACAGTTTTAAGGAACTAAAGTGGTCTTTCTGGCAATCAAAGCCCTTTGGAAAAAAAAATCAGCCTGGTGCCTTATTTACAGGGTTCCTGGCAGCATTACCAGGTAAGTAAGGAAGGTCACTTCCTGGCAGGTTTGGGAACCTCAGAAAATTTGAGGAACCTCAAGAAGAGAGGAATTCATCCAAATCTATAGTTAGTGCAAGCAAAGTCTAATGATGAAAATTCAGCTTGGCTTCATAGCCTCCAGAGGCTTTTAAAAATCCAATCTGAGATTCCTTATGAAAAGTTCCAGCAAAGCAGATTTAGAGGAGCCTATATGATCAATCATTATTCTTGTTGCACTTATGTAAATAATCAGGCCAAGTGTATTGAAACTAGACTTTGCAAACACATTTGTCTTACTGTGGTTCTCGATAAAAATGGAGTTGACTATAGGGAGGAAACTTATGTTTTAGTTTATTTTTTTAATGTCATTTTAAAAAAATTTTTAAAAGATTTTATTTATTTATTTGAGAGAGAGAGAGCACAGCAGGGGGAGCGGCAGGCAGAGGGAGAGGGAGAAGCAGGCTCACCTAGCAGGGAGCCCAATGCGGGGCTCGATCCCAAGACCCCGGAATCACGACCCAAGCTGAAGACACTGAGCCACCCAGGCACCCCAAAACCTATGTTTTAGTAATACACCTTTATGGATATCAAATTCTAGTACTGTTAATTATCTTTGAGGTTTTGTTTTCTACCTATAAAATGGACTATATCTTGAACTCTTCTACTTTCCTTCCATATATGGCTACAACCCTCCAAACTGACATTTCCAATGTTCTCTCATCCTTCTGATTTGGAATCAATGAGAAGAAAAAAATCCCTTTTCCTGAAGCCATGCAAGCTAAAGCTAAACAACTCGATATAAACCTCAAAGAAATCACCACAACAGCTCATGTATAGACAATCTTTATGCCTATTGCAGTGTGGGCTACTAAGAAAGATCATTAGAGACATTCAAACTGCAAACCAGAAAAATCTATCAGATTGCCACTTCCTGCCCTTGGTCCATCTAAAGATGCTTTAAGCAGTACATCTAGAAATCTTCTTGACTGGTTGCCTTCAGAAGTCAGAAACTAAAATCATAATCTGCCCCAATTACTAACCATTTTTTGTTTCCAAAGAAGTGCCTCTTCTTAAATAACCTGATTGCTTGCATTATAGACCTAACTTTTGGAGCCCACCTGCATCACCAACTCCTGAAATGAGACAAAACTGTTTAACTAAACTGTTTCTGGGCTGCGAAACTTGAAGTTTCAAAGGCAAGACTGTAGAGGAGCAGAATACATGAACCAAAATGTGCCACTTTGGCATGTGGATTATTTTGAGCTGAAGACAATCAAGACCCAGCAGTCTTTAGAAAAACACTTACCTCTCTCTTAACCATCTAAAGAATTTAGATAGTGGGCCTGCCTCAGAGAGAGAACTATTATCAAAGATAACTTTTATCTGAATTACCTATCTGCATGGTAGGGCAAACATCTAATTACCAACCATCTGCTCTTCTTATTGTCCTGTGAGTCCTATTCCCCTTTGAAGCTCTAGGCCCCTATCCCATTCCTTAGCTCATGATGGTATATAATAAGCCCTGACTGCTCTACTTACCCTTGAGTCTCATATTTTTATGGGATCCTATACAAACAAAATTAAATTTGTTTTTCTCCTGTTAGTCTGTCTTATGTCAAGTTAACTATTAGACCAGCCAAAGAACATAGGAGGGTAGAAGTAAAATTTTTCCTCCCCTACACTGGTCTTCATAAAAGTCCCTGTGTGAATAATGGAGCTAGTCTTTAAAGGTCATGTTTTTAAAGTTGTCTCATGTTTTAGAGACTAAATGAGATGAGGTTGTTTTTCTTTTCTTTTTAGGATAATGTTTTAATGGTTCCTCTGCATAGCAAGAAATGAGCAATCACTAGACAAACTGAAAAAGTACAAAACTTATCCTTCCAAAACCAGTATCTTCTACTTATTTTGAAGTACTACAGAGCATCTTGAATCCTAGGCCCATACCTACACTGAAACCTACCCTCAACCCCACCATTTTCTTTGTCCTGTTCCCTTACGGTCTTATTTTCTACTAAAAAATTACCAAATTCATATGTTCAGCTCAGTTAAGATCTGCAAGATATAATCCAGAAAAATGACTAATAATCTAAGCTTTTTGGCATACAAAATTAACAGTGGGAAAGCAGGCTTCTTTGAGGTTCCAGTTGCTTTCCCTACATACAGAGTCAATCCTAAAGAAGATGTATTTTCATTTCCAAAAGAAAGTATTGTCCTATACTTCTATTACTTGAAACATTCAATAAGAAATCTCCTCCCCCCCCCAAAAAAAGAAGAAGAAGCTATGTAGGAAGGGAAAAAGGAAAGGGGGGAAATCGGAGGGGGAGATGAACCACGAGAGATTGTGGACTCTGAGAAACAAACTGAGGGTTCTAGAGGGGAGGGGGATGGGGGATGGGTTAGCCTGGTGATGGGTATTAAAGAGGGCACATATTGAATGGAGCACTGGGTGTTATACGCAAACAATGAATCATGGAACACTACATCAAAAATTAATGATGTAATGTATGGTGATTAACATAACATAATAAAATAAAATAAAATAAAATAAAAAAAGAAATCTAAAGAGTTAAGACCACATGTAGCTCAGGAAATTCTTTGTTCCTAATCTCAAAGTTATTAAGATTCTACCAAAAGATACCCATCAGGGCAAAAGAAATCTCAAACATCAATATCATAGTTAAGATTATATGTAATATACATAAAGGATGTATTATTTTGAGAATGTGGCTAAAAACTCACCATATCCACTTTAAACTATGCATTGACTAATGATAAGATATAATTCAGGATACGATTTTCTCAATGTCAGTTCCATAGAATCTCCAGATTTCTTATAGTAGTGACAAAAATGAATAACAGAACCAGTAAGTGTTCTTTCTGATTCCATACATCTCTTGGTTAATTGAGTTCTCCCTTTCTACCTGTGTTTTCTTCATAGCCCTTAGTGATTATATGATACAGTTGGCTTCTTTGTTTATTGCTTATCTCTATTCAATATGAGAATACAATATCAATTCTGTGAGGAGAGGGATTTTTATTTTTACTGTTGTATCTCTGATGCCTGAAAAAGTCTGACACATATTAGGTGCTTTTTAAATATTTGATGAATGAAAGAGAACAATATCAATACAATAGTGAGATAACAGGGGTGCCTAGGTGGCTCAGTCGTTAAGTGTCTGCCTTCGGCTCAGGTCATGATCCCAGGGTCCTGGGATCGAGCCCCGCATCAGGCTCCCTACTCAGCGGGAAGCCTGCTTCTCCCTCTCCAACCCCCCTGCTTGTGTTCCCTCTCTCGCTGTGTCTCTGTCAAATAAATAAATAAAATCTTAAAAAAAAAAAAATTGTGAGATAAGTCAAACAGGGATTCTATTATAATGGAACAATAGGAAAAGAGATGAATGATTGATAGATGCCAGTATCTGTCTGTATCTACATCTATATATGTATTTACATATCTATATACCTGAAAAAGTAATGCTGAGTTAATTTCCTTCACTTTTGAACAATTATTAGTAATTTCTGTTGATAAAACTAGTGTACTGTAAAGCACAATAATATTTTGCCTCACTCTCGAGGCTTTTTAGTTTATATTGTTATTTAATTTAAACGTCTTTTTTATCATAAGTCACTTTAAATCAGAATTGGAAGTAAATCGAATTGCTTTTACTAATGATGATATATTAATTAGAAAAAATACTCATTAGGCACAATACTAGACACTCAAAAACAAGTGTAAGCTGACCTATCCTTGCTTTAAGATTTCTGTTCTCTTGAAAATTGAGAGCCTAGAAAAATATTGATTAAAATAGGGCTTCCTAAGAAAAGAACTAGCATATTCTCTTTACCAACAGCCAGAAAAACAAGAATGTTGATGACAGAACTATAACAAGATTCTTACTTAAACTAGTTTACTCCTAGTTAAAACTGAATATTAGATTTTCCATAAGTTTATGTTTAAGGTGCTTGCTAATTTATCTTCTTTATAGACTATATGCAAGAGCGTTTTGATTTCCATAATTACAAAATTCACTGAAAGAAAATAAATCTGCTAGCAAATAGCTATTTAGTTACTGCTCTTATCTCATACCTTTCCAGCACTGTTCATCACTCCACTCACTCCAGATTCCATCATCTGAGCAATACATATTCACTTTACTTCTTACCAAAAAGCATAATTTTTGGCTTTCATTTGATGTTCTTGTGATTTGTATCTCATTTTCAACTGTGGTAGTCTGAAAACCAAGTAAAAAATAAGATGCTATTATTTGATCTAATTGCAGCTAGATAGATCCCATTTGATTTGTCACTTTTGTAGTGGATTTTGTTACATAAAATATAAATATCAAATGACTAGAAAGCTATATACCAAATCTTAACAATGATTATCTCTCTGTATGGTGGGTTTTTTTTTTTCATTTTTTCCTTCCCTTCCTTACCTATATTATAAAATTTTTCTATATTGATAATGGATCACCTGTAGTACAGGCATGTGTGACAGAGCAAAATGCCTAGATAGCTTTCGTGTTTATGATACCCAGTATTTGGATTAGTGTCAAATTTCTCAGATTACATAAACTGGAAAATGCTACATATACTGAGTTAGCAAAAGGAGCCATCATGTGAATGTTATTTCTATGGAAACTACAGAGTTCATACACATAAAGTCTTTTTTTTTCTCCTTATTTTGGTTAACTCACATAAAAGCTGTGTAGGGGCGCCTGGGTGGCTCAGTCGTTAAGCGTCCGCCTTCGGCTCAGGGCATGATCCCAGGGTTCTGGGATCGAGCCCCGCATCGGGCTCCCTGCTCGGCGGGAAGCCTGCTTCTCCCTCTCCCTCTGCCCCTGCTCGTGTTCCCTCTCTAGCTATCTCTCTCTCTGTCAAATAAATAAAAACAAACAAACAAACAAACAAAAAACATAAAAGCTGTGTAGCAGTGCTCAGGGCTTAGCATGAAACTTCTTCAGATATGAGAATACACAAGGCTGGATGATCTCAAAGGGAAAAAAAAAATCACTGAAGAAATTGCTTCAGTTTTGCATTTCAAAGAACTGAACAGTATCTCTCATCTAAAATAACAGCTTCTCTTTTGTTGTAACTTTTCTTGGGAACCAGCATAATGTAATGGACTGGGAATAGCTGAGTAATTTGTAAATCATTTCACTTCCTTGCAACATGTAAATCAATTCAACTCCCAGTTTTCTCATCGGTATATGAAATTAATAGATTAGAACTAATGGCTCACCTACGTGTCTCCACCACTTTCTAAGTTGGAAACCAATGAATAAACTTAACATATAACAATGTAGGGCTAAAGGCATCATCACATTGTTGTTGCTGGGGGGTAATGAGTCTTGCAATCATTGTCTACTTCCTCCGTCAGCCCCTCTTCTGCACTACAAGAAATTCAGGTAGCCCTGTCAGTCTAATTCTGACCTGATGCTTGTTCCTCAAGAAGTGGTTTTTACATTTGTGTTGTTTTCCTTTCTTTTCTTTTCACCTGACGCCTCATCATAATCCATCACATACTTGTACTTGGCAACTTTAATTCATTGGCACAATATTAGAAACAAATGACTACATTATCTCTAAATTCCTAAAGTAGCTTTAAAATTGGTATGACTGGTTATGCTTTCAGACCACAAGCAAGCATCTTTCTTTTGTCCCCTACATTATATTGTTTTCTGGAAATTATACGAAGATACATGTCATATTCTATTCCTCATATGGATAGCAACTGATTCTGATTCTCATGTTTGCTTATTTTATTCAAAAGGCTATGTTAAAAAAAAAATAAAAGGCTATGTTTATGATTTTCCCAAATAAATGCAATGTTCATACCACCCAGGTAGTATCATCTTCTGTGAATTCAATTTCATAAATGAAACACTTTGCTGGAATGGGTCCTTTAGGCATGCTCCATTTCAGGTTAATTTCCTCTGAATTCTTCACAGTAAGACTAAGGTAGTCTGGTGGCAAAGGTTTAACTGAAAAGCAAAAGGAAGCCATTTCAACATGGAGGTCATTAAGTTTAGCAGTAGCTCTTTTTTTTTTTTTTTTTAAAGATTTTATTTATTTATTTGACAGAGAGACAGCGAGAGAGGGAACACAAGCAGGGCGAGTGGGAAAGGGAGAAGCATGCGGGCCCAATTCCAGGACCCTGGGACCATGACCTGAGCCGAAGGCAGATGCTTAACGACTGAGCCACCCAGGCGCCCTTAGCAGTAGCTCTTATCAAAAGCTAGGGACACCTAGTAAGAGAAGCCTCTAGGACAAATCAATCAGATGGGTTAAGACTAATCTCTATAATGTGAATTAAAATCAAAGTTGCTTGCCAACCAAGATTGGTTTATTAAGAAACTTGGTTATTTTGGAAACTAAATTTTGATAAGTCACATATTGACAAATATTTAAGCGCAAAAGAAAGGTTAGAAGAGCCAAATCATTACAGTCATTTTTCCATTTGGTAGCATTAGGAACAACTGCCACAACCATTACTACTACTATTTTTATCAATAGCTAACTCTCATTTATACCTTATGATATGTCAGGCACTGAACCAGGGATGTCACATCATAAACTCACTCATGGGGGTGTCTAGGTGGCTCATTCGGTTAAGTGTCGGCCTTCAGCTCAGGTCATAATCCCAGGGTACTGGGATCGAGCCCCTCACTGGGCTCCTTGTTCAGCAAGGGAGTCTGTTTCTCCTTCCTCCCTCCCCCCACCACCCTGCTCATGCTCTCTTGCTCGCTCTCTCTCTAATAAATAAAATCTTAAAAAAAAAAACAAAAACTCACTCATGTCACAATAAACCTATGAAGTGTCCTCTATTATCTTCATTTTACTGATAAGGAAATTGAAACAGACATTAAAAGTATCTGGCCCAAAGTCATACAGCTAGAAAGTGGTCAATCTAAGATTCAGATCCAGGTATGGCTGACTCTAAAATCTGTTATTATTGTAACTCTTAAAACTAAGAACTCAGACTCAGAATATCCAACCATTTGCCTATTG
Source organism: Phoca vitulina (assembly GCF_004348235.1). NCBI lineage: Eukaryota > Metazoa > Chordata > Mammalia > Carnivora > Phocidae > Phoca > Phoca vitulina. The sequence goes on along the minus strand of NW_022589772.1, from coordinate 711,348 downwards.
AGATGTGGGAATAAGGGATTCTATAATTACTCCATCATTAACACTAGACAAAAATACTTTACAGCAGACCAACTCTTTGAAGCTGGGGAATAAATTGTAAATTCTAAATAAAAATCTAAAAAAAAATTATTCTTCATTCAATTCCTTATTCCTGTACTTTTATATTTAATAAGAGCTTCTTCATATGCTCTCTTGGCCCTCATTTTTCTGGCTTTGCATTTCCGTAAGTTTCTCTATATCTTTGTCTCCATCTCTTCTCTTCCATGTGGTTGTAAATGGCCTAAACTAGAAACATTTCGAAGTTGTTTAACTCACCTATATTTTGAAGCTGAAAAATAAAATAGCTGGGTCTGATAGGATGGGATTCTGATGATCCATTAACACAGATGTAGAAATCTTTATAGTCTGATGACTCCAAATAGGGAAACCTGCATCCCATATTTTTTCCATTAACATTGATGTAATCAGTGCACTGTATTGCATGGTCCAAGCCCTCATACCTGTAAAAAGAGGTATTGTAAGAATTGTGCTTACCAATATCTTAAAGTATCATGGTATTCAGTTTTCAATTATCTTCAGATGCCAAGTGAATAAAAAAGTCATTTAATAACATGCAATATTTATTGAGCAATATTTATTGAGCACCAGTATTTATTGATGTTGCTCAACATCCTATGCTATGTGCTAGGGATACAATAGTAAAGAAAGCAGACAGAGTCCATAATTTCATGGAGATTACAATCTGGTGGGAGTCTTTACAAAATATCAAAGATAAGGCAAGGGTTCTTACTCATGTACTTAGGTTATGTTGACTTGCCCACAGGATTTGTGAATCAAAGAGTAAGATTTCTATTAAGAAAACCTGGGGTTTATATAGATAATGCTGGGTGATACTGCCTTTTTTATATTGTACTGGAGAACTTAGAAGAAAGCACATCTAAAAAGCAGACTTACAAAATATTGTTATGTCTAATAAAATGAATGAAAGTCCTCTGAAGATATAATACACATCAAGAGATAAGCCTCAGAAAAGCCAACAGAGGGGTCAAAAAGAAAAAGAGCTGTCTGGCAAGTAAATATCTAATTTCCCATTCTCCTAGACAAGAAATGTTGCCATATCATTGAAAGTTAACCTCTTTCCAGTAATAAAGCTAGTGGGAATTAGGGTGGATTTCCCTACTGATTTTCAAAGCACAAATGCCTGGTTTGTTTTCCTAAATTATACTTTGCAATGCAAAATGTGACATCTGTAAAAGCAGCCAAAATCCCTTTTGAAATTAGGCCAATCTAGCAGCTGATCAGGTGCTGATACAAATAGCCAGACTTTCTTGAATTCACTTTATGCCAAGTATTTAGTTTGTTTCCGTTGTTGTTTGTTTTTTACCCCAAGTTGTTATTTATTTGCATGAGGGGGGTAATAAAAGAACTTTATGATAGTGAAAATATACTTTATTTTTTAACACAATAGCTGCCAGCAGCTAGAGACAGGGAAGGAAATACAAGCATTCTATAGTAAGTTTAATTTCCCTTTTCAAGTAGCGAAGTATTTATTTTGGGCAGAGATTGCAAAGTTATAGTCTCTTGGTTAGTTTACCTGATTATGTTTGGGAGACTTGAGTTCTAGGCTTGACTTTACCCCAGATTTACTATGTGCCAATGTGAAGCCTCATGGCACCCTTATTTTCCAGTTTCTAAGATGTCAGTATTTATCTCTCACTACTAAGATGAGGAAAAAGATATGTTAAATATGAACTACAATGTATAAAAGGGCAGAAACTTTGTCTTATTCATACTTTTGGCCTTTTTATCTAGAACAGTGCCTGGCATTTAATAATTGCTTAATATTTGTTGAATTAAGGAACAAATAAATTAGACTGTAGATATTGACCCAGCCAATTCCAGATGAAGAAACTGAGACCCCAGAAAGGAAAACTGCTTGCCCAAGACCACCAAACTCAATGATGCCAGAGCAGGCATTAGAACCCAGTTCTCAGTATTCTCAATAGCTTATGCCTTATCACTTATATCTTACGATTTGTCTAAAGAAAAAAGCCATGATAATTTGGGCTTGAAACACAAAGAGTAACACTTTGTCCTCCTTGCTTCTTTATGTTATTTAATAAATGAATAAATTCTGTTACATATTTATCAATGTACCAATACTCTCATTTGTTTCATTCATTTAATGAATATTTTGTGATGATCTACTGTGCGATGTAGGCATCGCACAGCATAGATAGTGAAGAGAAATGTAAGAAACAGTCCATGCCCACCAATCTCTTAAAAATTTAAGGGAGCAGACAAAGCACACATATATGACAAAAATTTAAATGCCATCCAGACTAGGAATTAAGAGCCAAAATAAGCAATAGTTCAGAGAAAAACTGAACAGAAGCCGATGTGATCAGTAAAGAGTTAATGAAACTGAATACCAGATGGGCCTTGAAAGATGGGTAAGAGTTAGTGAGAAGGCCAAAGGCATTCCAGATAGTAATTCACACAAAGACATAAAAGATCATAACATGGGTGAGAAAAAAAAAATGTAGAGATGGGTCTAAATGGAGTGGAACACTCACTGGTGACAGTAGAAGGTAATATTGGAAAAGCAGTGATACAGTGAGGCAGAAATTTGAATGCCAGACTCGATTTTTATCCTGGAGGCAATGAATAGCCACTGGAAGTTTTTGATATATGAAAATAGCAATATAGGAAGATAAATCTGGCTACAGTGTGCAGAATGAACAGGAAGGGAAGAGACTAGAAGCAGACCATCATTTGGGAAACTATGGCAGTCATCCAGGTGTGGAATGAGGTGAGCCTCCAGTAGTGTTCTTATAGTAGAGATGAGAAGTAAAGAACAGATGTGCAACCTTGGAAAGGAGTGTCAGAATGCAGTGATCAATGTTAGCATGAAACAATGAAGGAATGAAGGAGATAGAAGATTCAGATGGCTCTAAGTTTAAAAGCCTCAGTGATCGTTAAAAAAGATAGGGAAGTCAGGAAAAGGATCCAGTGTTAATAGGTACCTGTTTTTTTTAAAAGGAGAGATTATAAAATATGCCAAAACTTTTTAGGGCATAATCCTATATATCTAAAGGATACAAAATTTAATCCAGTACAGGAACAGTGTTGTATTCCTTATATCACCCATAGAGTGACCTCCAGTAGCTACAGCCTAAACCTACTTACTTCCATCGAAAAACCCCAAATAATTGTAAGCAACCTTCATCATAAATACATCTCTGAAAAATAATAAATTTAATTTAGTAAAAATATAGTTACTCATACTATAATTTTTATAGATATTTTCTTAATGTGGAATTCTTATTATAAAAATACTTACCAGTAAAACAATTGGTAATTGGTATCAAAATGGACATCCATGCCCGATTTCCAAGAGCAGAGTAAATATTGCCAGTTGTAATATACACAGTCCATATCCTGAATTTTAGTTTCCAGATTTCCTAAGGAATGAATGAACTGTGAATGCTTGAAAGGCATGGTGATGAATCATTTGGGAAATCACTATGCAATTTTAATTCATTTCTTTTGATCTCTCCATTTCATTTAGCAATCAATATAATCAGGAATATTCCAAAAGGAAATTGTTAGAAATCACTTTACTGTAATGGGGCATGTAAAAATCAAAAAACTTTGAGGGCTCATTTAATGGTACTAGTGTAAGCATATGCAAAGGTACTAAATTAATAATTCTAGGACGCTCTGAGCAGTTGAGCAAATATTCACATATTTACTAATATGGCCTCAAAACTGGGGACTATATTAACCTAATAAGATGCAGGTTTTGCCAAATTTGTTTGCTGATTTAAAGGATTCAAAAAGGCCAGTCACCCACTCCTAAGAAGAATTCTATTTGTTGCCACACTTTCACTTATACATACAATCTGGTAAATACAGGTTAAGGGCTTTATGCCCTATATGGATTGCTCTGACAGCATTAAATATGAAAAGAGAACTTTATTTTAACCTCGTGGTGATGTCCAATAAGTAGTTTCTGACCATGAACTTCGAACTTCTGATCCATTGGTGCATTGCGCTGACAGAAGCGTGTGTATCTTTGCTTCAATACCTTTGTTAAGATCAAACCCGTCTTTGTAATGTAGATTCTTGGTAATGATGGTCTGTTTGATAAGGAGATGAGACAAAGCCAAACTTATAAACAGTGACAGCATCATGAGCCATATTATTAGGGCTAAGAAGTCACCCTGGAGTGTTCCCAATATCTAAGAAATTCTTAATGATTATCTGATACAGTGTCCTAGATATATTCCTGGCAGGCTCATTTCTGCATACTATATCATCTGATGAGATCATCTGAATCTGAACTTCTTATTCAAAATAACCCCAGGGGTGCCTGGCTGGCCTAGTCGGTAGAGCATGCGACTCTTGATCTTGGGGTTGTGAGTTCGAGCCCCATGTTGGGTGTACAGCCTACTTAAAAACAAAGAAACAACGATGACAACAACAACAACAAACAAAACAAAAGAAAACCAAAAATAACCCCAAAAAACTTTGGAAAAGAGAAGAGTCTCTATGGCAAGAACTTGAGCTATAATGAACTTGAAATCAAGAGATAATTTTCAGATACCATATGCATATTACATGACAAATGATCTAATCACATTTCAAATATCACTTGAACTCTTCAGGAATCATATACAGTAAAATCTTGGAGGTAACTGGAGAAAGCCAGACAAATTGTGAGCTCCGAGAGGACTACAATCATGTCATTTATCCTTGTATTCCCAATATCTAGCCAAGTGCCTAGCCCAAAATGTTGCTCAATAAATGTTGTATTTGAATTGTCTCTTGAAACTATCTAAACTGAATGAGGAAGGTTAACAGTATGCCTCATACAACAGAAATCTTTGAATGAACATGCTTGACTATGTCGTTAATAAGTCAATAAACTTTCATTGAACACTTACTATAATATATGCAAAGAACTATGCTGTGTTCTGTGGGATAAGTACAAAGAAAAATAAGGCTTAATTCCTACAAAGAAAAAGCTTATGGTCCAATAGCATATATAAGACCCTTATACAGGTATGTAAGTAACTGTAAAATACAGTAAAATGTGTAAGTATTCTTCAAGTCCATATTCCATGGATCAATTTTTTTTTCCTGTACTTCTAATGGTAGTCGTCTTAATACTGGGTGGGGTAAAAATAGATGTGGCAGGATACACAGGAGATAGCAGCAGGCATGGCAGCTTGTTATTTCTTAATAATAGCTACTGAGGGGGCGCCTGGGTGGCTCAGTCGGTTAAGCATCTGCCTTTGGCTCAGGTCATGATCTCAGGGTCCTGGAATCGAGCCCTGTATGGGCTCTCTGCTCAGCAGGAAGCCTGCTTCTCCCTCTCCCTCTGCCGCCGCTCTGCCTACTTGTGTTCTCTCTATCAAATAAATCTTTAAAAAAAAAGTAGCTATTGAGATACAGGAATCAGAGTGGACACGGACATCGAAAATTACAAGAAAGTTCCTAATAATCACACCGATATTTCAAGTGCATGCTTTACTTACCTTCCAGTGTTTGCTATCAATGTTTCGGTATTTTAATTCATATTCTATTGTGCATTCCTTAAAATTATCCAGAAACAGTGGAGGTTGCCATTGCAAAGAGAGATAACCTAAATATCCAGGGTCCACTATCTCAAAATCCTGAGGAGGATTAACTGAAATAAAATCAATAAAATATTTTTACTTTTTTCCTATATCTTATGACAAAACTTGCTAAACCTAGATTACTTCCATATGTCCATCAGGTGGTGAATGGATAAACTGTAGTACATCTATACAATGGAATATTATTCAGCCATAAGAAAGAATGAAGTACTGATCCATGCTACAACATGCAAGAGCCCTGAAAACATTAAGCTAACTTGAAAGAAGCCAATCACAAAAGATCACATAAGACGAATTTATATGAAATATTCAGAATAGGCAAATCCATAGAGACAAAAGTCAATTAGTGGTTGCCAGAGGCTGGAGGAAAGGAAGAATAACACATGACTGCTGTATAAATATTCGATTTCTTTGGGGGAGGGGATATAAATATTCTGGAATTGAGTAGTTGGGGCTGTTACACAAGTATACTGTGAAGATACTACAGACCACTGAACAGTACACTTTATAAGGCTGTGTTTTATGTTATGGAAATCATATCAATAAAGCTGTTAAAAAGTCTAGAATACTGCTATATGCAAATATGACTTTGCCTACCTAGGTACTAAGTTTTCATAGAAACAGGCAATTCAACATGGAATTATCTCTGTGGTTATAAAGACCAGAATTTGGCCTAGGATGGGAACACTTTATTACATAAATCACTCTAATAGCAAGAACCAATCAGTATTAATTCAGTGTTTACTATATGCATATAACTTACAAAAGGGATAGAAAGTGTAAAATATGACTACTATGGCTAAACACCTTAAGGATTAGAACAAGCCGATCTTGTCATTCCATTCTGGTAAACTGAATCCGCCAACTAAAGTTCAGAGCTATCCCAGGGCCAACCAGGGCCACTCTTTGGAAGGACATAAGAAAAAGTATCAGGCAGCTGAGCAAAGTGACATCAGGAAAAAGCCCATTTTATTTGTGGGGAGGGAGCAGTGCACAGCAGTGGCTCCCCCAACTGGTGGTTTAAAAAGCAAACAAACAAATAATTCTATAAATTTTCCTACTAACAAATCTAATACTACTATAGTACTGCCCTCATGTTGCCTTTCTGCTAATAATTTTCCTTTCATTTCTGCCCATTTGCTCATTTTAATGCCTAACTTCATAATACTTACTGAGGTGAAGAAAAGAATCTACCAAAAGAAATTGTGGCACAAATTATGATCTGACATGGGACCCCCACCAGGTACCAATAAAGGTCTCTTTTGAGAATGAAATGACAGTTCTATTGTTTCAACTCTTACGGTTACAAATCTTTGTGAAATGCATTGTTCTGATTACCTTCTGCAATAAGAAAAATTCATTAGACATGATTTAATAATTCTGTAATTATTTTTAAATTTTACTTTAAATCTCTGTATATTTTTCCTTATTTATCTAATTGTCTCAAAGCTTAAGGACCACAAATAAGGAAAGTTTCCAGTTAGCTGAGTACCAGGCAATGAGGTTTCAGATAATTAACCTATTTCTTAGAAGACTATACAAAAAGGTATGGAAAATGTCTTTTAGTTTGGCTTTTATCCTGCAAAATGTTATCATTAGTTACCTTATGTGTGAAGCTGACTAGTAAGAACACATCTTTTGTGTATGGACTTCCTGAAATATTTCCAGTAACAATCTATCTACTTGTTATGCACTTTCCCAGGGTAGGTTGAAAAGACAGTTAATATCCCAAATTTTAAAACTACTCCATTGTTGGTTTACCTTGTATCTCAGCATTTGAAGGCATAGAGCCAAATGCTGTGCAAATAATCAGGGTATAGAGACGTCTGACATCCAAATGAATGAAAGCCATTTCTCCAAGATTCAATACTTTGAAATATCCACTCTAAGAAGGAAAAATACAACATTTTAACTTTATCTTACTTCAAATAACCAAGACTAAATGTGATTAAAAACACATTTGGAGACTCTGTGTGCTTTCTACCAGGAATTGGGAAAACTGTGCCCCTTTGAACCATGGAAACAGAAAAAACCAGGTTTGGAACCAATAACCTGGAAAGGGAGGATTCTAGGCTCATTTTTCTATAAGAGTAAAAAAAAAAGGCAAAACAAACATACAAACATACAACTGCCTGTATCCCATCATACCCGCCCCCCCCCACACACAGAGACTTTTTCATACATCACATGCCTAGGATAACTTCAAATAGCCTTCAGCCTGAAGACTGAGTCAGACCCACCAGTGTCCTTATTGGTTCACAGTGGGAGTTATGGTATCATTAATCTCTATAGCAACCCTCTCCCCTAGCAGCAAAGTAAAAACATTGATACATATACTCTTTTCTGAGATTAAAAAGTATTTGAAAGTTATCTGATTACTTAGCACAGAACCTACACCAAAGCCTCATATACCTCAGAAATTTTTTTGCTCCATAAATATTAAACCACCGTTCTCTACTCTTTATCTGTTCCACTCTTTCCTGTTTGCTGTATCAGTAAATAGCATTCTCATCTTCCCAGTTGCCCAAACCAGAAACCTGGGAGTTTTCTTCAACTTCTCCCTCTCCCATACAACCTCTCCATTATCACGACCCCTTCCAAGATGAGGAATTTATCATCAGGATTTCATTATCCAGTCTTTACTGCCTCCAAGCCATCCTCCATACCACATACAGCAAGAATGACCTCTCTAAAGGGCAAATCTTACTTTTCACCTGTTTCTTAAAACAACACTTCACTGTCATAGAATACAACTTAATAATCTTTACATTCTTGAAGAATATTGATTGTGTGATCAAAATTTAAAGGATTCATGTCTCCACATACCTACCTAATCAACAACCACTCTTCTTTCAAAGAAAAATCACTACTCCCAGCTCTATACTTCTCTTTGAGTCTATATTCCTGGAACCAACAATTTCACAGGAAGTTAAGGAGTAAAGGTCATTATTCCAATATTCAGTGATTACTTTTCTTTTCTCCTACATAAATTCATTAAGCAGGGGAGACCCTCTCTCCCTGCACCACCCTCTTCAACCTACCTGGTCCATCTGTAATGTTCTAACATTGGTAGGTTTCAATTATTACATCATAGAATCTTGAGATCAAGCTATTAAAGCCAGCATGTATTTTGGAGACTATGTTAGCCCAGCCTCATTTATATACTGGGAAGTGAAACTCAGACTTGCCCAAGATTACATAGCAAGTTAGTAACAGAGCTGGAGGTAGGACAGAAATATGATTCTTAACCCAGTGTACTTCCACCCTATTATGCTGGATTGCACACATTTGAGGACTATGAAAGCTCTTCCTCTGGGACTCCAGCATTTAAGTCTTCCTTCAATTAGCTAGCCAGGCTGAATCCACACCATGCTATTTTTTTCTATGTCTCATAAAATCGTAAGAGAATAGCGTTTCTCTTACTGAGGTCCAATAAATCTCTCTCCTCAATTCCTCTCTGCCCACATGCAAACCCACTGCTGTCCTCTAAAGCATCTGTAAGTAGTAGGTAGGTCTGTCAACAGATTTTCCACAGAGCTGCTCTCTTAGATTGAGATGAACACACTGGTTACTTTGGGATCTAAGACAGCAAATAGATCTGACAAAGAGAAATCCTTTCTTATTACTAATAAGGACGAAGCCAATCAGAACTCCCTTAAACTGCTCCCAGAGAGATCTTAAAGTTCTCTCTCCCCTATCAATCTGTCCTTATATATTTTCATAGCCCTGTGTCGCATGTGCAGCACAAATGGTGAGAGTTAAAAATCCCTTGCTTCTACTCCTTTTATAGGCTACTGAAATTTGATTCAGGCTATCAAATGGCATATTTCCTAGATCAGCCCAAAACATTTAAGCAAAGGTAGGAAATGGAATAGTCACTTCCTGAGTCACTTTTCTATAAACCTATGAAAGGAGTTCCCTGAATTACAATACACTTAGGGTCCCACCTAGACCTTCTCATACAAATGAATGTGAAGACAACTCTTTCCTTGGCTTCTGGGTTACAAGACTGCCACTTGAGCAATGAGGTGCTTTACATACTATATGGTTACCAGGAAAGACAGGATTTTTCACAAGAGGGGAAGGGACCTGAAGACAAAGGGAAGATGGGGGATGAAAACACAGACATACAAAATTTAAAACAGTTTCTGATATACTCTCCACCCCCACCCCACAGTTAACAACCACTTATACTCTCCACCCCCAGTCCCCTAACAACCACAGTTAACAACAAACCTCATCTGGCCTTAACTCCTTATTTTTAAAAATGAGGAAATACCAAGAGAGGTAGATGAATTGTCCAAACTCACACAACTTATTGGTTGTAAAGCTAGGACTGAAAACCAGCTCTCATGAGCCCTTTCCATTGACTAAACAATAAATTTTCTTGTTATAAGGAGTCTGTCCTGAACCTATTTTACCAGAAGCCTCCCCTGAACCTTGGTCAACCTACTCTCACCACCCAAACCATCAACCCACCACACAGTTTTACCATCATGACATTTTTGGCAGAGTAATAATTCAATAAGCTTTCACTGAGCACGTTTGTTTGTTGTTGTTGTTTTTTGTTTGTGTGTTTTGTTTTGCCAGATACTATTCCAGGTAAATCTTGTCCAAGATACAAGGTGCAAGTGACAAGTCACAATATCCATAATAGTAGCAATCCTCCTCCTATTTATTCAGCATTCACAGCATTCCAGGCACTGCCCCATGCTAAGCACTCTACATACATTATATCATATAATACTCATAGTCAACCTTGGATGGATATACTATTTTCATTCCCATTTTAAAGACCAGAAGCTGAAACACAGAGAAATTAAACAACTTCCTGTAAGTCATGCAGACTATAAACGGTGAAGCTTGGATTTGAATCCAGATAGTCTAGTACCAGAGTCCTTGATGACAACCACTAGGCTAGGCATTTTCCATTGCTAAGATTAATGTCGAGGGCAGCTTCCTGTTTCTACCCACTCAGTTTCACACACTATTGCTTAAACAGTTTCCCACTGAGAATCTCCTTTGGAATGGCAAGCCTAAACTATTTCCTGTTTTCAGCCTCACTTCCCCACCTCTTCAAAGCCATGCTACACAATCCCCTTGTTCTAGGAGTTGGACAGGGATAAACCTTGCATGACTGGAGAAACTCCAGGTACTTACCAATAATATAGTTTCCCAAGAAATTAATTATCATAGGCAATTATCACAGGTCCTCCTTTTTTTCTCTTCTTCACTTTGGAGATGTTAATTAGAATCTCTAATACTTCCCTTCCTGTCTGATGATCAAGCACACTGGAAAAAAAAAAAAAAAAGAAGAAGATAGGTGTTCCTGAAATAGCCAGCAGGCCAGGATACAGATTATACAAATCACAAGACAGGGGAGGTTATGGGTTGGGCTAAAAGCATCTAAAGCAAATTAAGAATTACAGCAAGGTATGTAAAAGCTGACAGGACTAATTAATCTTTGGATAAACAAATACATATACAGCTGAGGAACTTGTTATAACAAAAGGCACAGTGGTGTAAGTATCAACTTGGATTTCAGGTCTGCCTCAACCACTAATGTTCCTGGAAGCAAATTATAATTCAATTTCCATCTATAAAATGGAGATAATGACACCAGCCTGACAGACTTGTGCTGAAGATTAAATGAGACAATGTATGTGAAAGTACTGTAAGAGTTAAGTTGCTCTGTATGCTTAGGAGTTTGCTTCTGAGTACCTTGCTACTAATCAAAAATTTGAAAATAACTTGCTGCAACCCTACACATTTGCTCCTACTAATTCAGCAAAATTGACCTGTCCATAGTTGATAAGTAGACAATTATTATTAACTTCAAACTTTCACCACCCTTACTGATCCATCAGTTGCCTTTACTGATATTTGTCTTAACAATAACTTCATGAATTTTGCTTATCTTTTACAGTTTACAAAGAACTTAGTGAATTATTTTAACAAATCTGCAGGTGTATAACGTTGGTATTACATATTTACAATCAGTAATATTGCAGCTTGGAGAAGTGATGTGACTTGCCCAAGATCTCACAACTGATACAATCTGTATGGAAAGGCAAGGTAAAAGAAGTAAGGGGCAGAAAAATGCTACAAGCCTAAGAATGCAGTCACTTAAATAATACGGCTTTGTGGAAAAAGTTCCTTTTCTACCCTGACAAAGAAATACAAAAAGTCTATTCCAAAGTATCTGAAATGATCACAGGTTCTTATTTCATTTATAAAGGCAGTGAGCAAGTTGCAGAGACAAATAATTATTTTTTTTTTTAAATAATGAATAGAGTTTTGCAATACCACTAAGGTGACTTCTAAAAAAAACACATAAAGTATGGCTATATCATTTATGTTGCCATTAGACTGGAAAAAAAACCGGTGTTACAAAATTTGATCCTTTCCATTCACATTACTTAAGGTATCTAAAAAATCAGCCAAAGCAGTAAGAATAGGGCTTATGAGCGAAATAAGTCAAACAGAGAAAGACATGTATCATATGACCTCACTGATATGAGGAATTCTTAATCTCAGGAAACAAACTGAGGGTTGCTGGAGTGGGGGGTGGGGTGGGAGGGATGGGGTGACTGGGTGATGGACACTGGGGAGGGTATGTGTTCTGGTAAGCGCTGTGAATTTTGCAAGACTGTTGAATCTCAGATCTGTACCTCTGAAACAAATAATGCAACATATGTTAAGAAAGAAAAAAAGAAGAAGAAGAATGTAGCAGGAGGGGAAGAATGAAGGGGGGGAAATCGGAGGGGGAGAAGAACCATGAGAGACGATGGACTCTGAAAAACAAACTGAGGGTTCTAGAGGGGAGGGGGTTGGGAGGATGGGTTAGCCTGGTGATGGGTATTGAGGAGGGCACGTTCTGCATGGAGCACTGGGTGTTATGCACAAACAATGAATCATGGAACACTAAATCTAAAACTAATGATGTAATGTATGGGGATTAACATAACAATAAAAAATTTATTAAAATTAAAAAAAAAAAAGAATAGGGCTTAGAGAAAAAAAAAACAAACTGGGAAAATAGAGAAGTAGAGCTTGAGGAGAGAAAAATGGAAAAGTGGGGTGATTGCAAAGGCTTAAATGTCATCTGTGGGTGAAACAATTTATATGGTCTTAAGTGAGAAGGCACACTGACTAGGAGGTCTGGGCTCTAGCACCAACTTTGCCAGGGGATTTAGAAAGTAATACTAACAGGGACTACAGTTTTTTAAGCTCTTACCAGGTGTCAAGCTCTGTGCCAGATGCTTGATATGCAATGAGGGAGCAGAAGGCTAGCCGAAGAGAAAAGCATGAGTGGACACCCTGCAGCTTCCCCCCACCCCCACTCCCGAGTGGGACATGTGTGACATTCTTCCAGGAATCTCCCAACTATCTTTTTTTTTTTTAAGATTTTATTTATTTATTTATTTGAGAGAAAGAGAGAGAGAGAAACAGCATGAGAGGGGAGAGGGTCTGAGGGAGAAGCAGGCTCCCTGCTGAGCTGGGAGCCCGATGTGGGACTTGATCCCAGGACTCCGGGATCATGACCTGAGCCGAAGGCAGTCGCTTAACCAACTGAGCCACCCAGGCGCCCAGGAATCTCCCAACTATCTTAATGTTAATGCCTTGCCAGGGGGAAAAACAACCCTAGCTTGATAAAAGCCAGGCTTCCAGTATCCTGAGGGTCTTCTTTAAATATGAAAATCCTTTTGAAACCTCCCTTTTCCTTACTTCCCCCAATTCCGGAAAATATCATCAGCCACTCCTCAAGACCCCGGGGCAGCAGTTCTTTCTGCCCACTGATCCTGTACCCATGCTTTAATAAACCACTTCTTTTAAATTTTATTTTATTATGTTATGTTAATCACCTTTTTGCACCAAAGACATCTCAAGAATTCATTCTTGGTCATTGGCTCCGGACTTGACCCCACTGAACCTCACCTATATTCTAAAACCACATCAATATGGATTAGCTCACTTAAGTCTCACAAACATTGATAGTTACTATATTATTATCCCAATATTACAAATGAGTCATTTGAGGCTCAATTACTCAAGGTCATATAACTTAAGCAAGAGAAGATGTGTATATCTGATTCTTAAAGACTATGTTCCTTTTAACATATAATATTGTCTTTCAACTAATCTCACTTTAGTGAAGCTAAATTTCCTCTCATACAAGTTATCCCTGGGATATCACTCTGTTTCATCAGTTAATCTGCTGTGTATCCATGCATGGTTTCAGGATGTGACTCAAAAGCACTAACTTCCTGAAAAACTAATCTCGTTTCAAGGAGACCATTCAACATGCGCAAATGTCTATTCATAGCTTCTGGCCTATGGCCATGACTCAGCATCATAATCAGCACCTCTGGAACCTGCCAGATCCTGAGGTCTGACAACATGCTGAGATCAATACGTGGCTCAATCAGCATATGAACTAGTGGTGAGACAAATTTAATTTAGATAATAACTAGCGAATAATTTGTCCTGCAGTGGAGTAATTCATAAAGAATGCTGAAGATGACTGTGTACTTTCCAACACACAAAAAAAACTTTGAATCAGACAGATTCATCATACTTGCCACCAGCCAAGTGTTAAGACACCTCCCACAAAAATACACAAAAATGTTAGGCACAAGCTGAATGATAAAAATCACTGTAGACCAATGAAATACAGGTAGGATCTCTTTTCAACAAATACTACTTTAACAACGGGTTATCTATAATATGATTATATTTGTGTCCTTGACATTACATTCCAACATTGTATACAAAAAAAAAAACATTCTGTAGATGCTTTCCTGTATGACATCCTGAGTTCATCCAGCTAACAAGTTTCCTAAAGCACACACAAAGCCAGTGAATTCAGTTTTGAGCTACAACAGCAACTGCCAGGTTTACAGTGTTAATTCATGAAGCAGTTCACACATTTCAGAATCAGTCCCTAATCTGAGCCGATCAGAGCTTTATTAGGTTATAATCCCACCCAAAAAAACACCAACAGACTTCTACAACCCTTTAAAAAAAGCCCCCACTTCATCCACTTCTTAGAACAGGTCAAATTGTTATTGTGAAATATACCTTATATCCTATTCAAGTGAAGTCACAGCTGTAGAGCAATGCAGTATCTTGGAAGGCACCACTTCTCTGGAACTAGCAAAACAATTTCTTTTGTTCACCACCCTTCTCCCCACTACCAGATGCTCCCAAATACTTGTCAACAAGCAAACACTGTGTACTCAAAACATTCACTTCGCGTTAACAACTTCAAAAGTAAATAATAGAGTGTGCCCCACCCCCTCAAATTAAGTAAAAACAGAATACAAAATGTATCATAGCAGGTTTTAATTTTTTTAAGATTTTATTTATTTACTTGACAGAGAGAGCACAAGCAGGGGGAACAGCAGGGAGAGGGAGAGGGAGAAGCAGGCGCCCCCTCTGGTATCATGACCTGAGCTGAAGGCAAACGCTTAACCAACTGAGCCACCCAGGTGCCCCCACCATAGCAGAGATTATATGACTTCAGTGTTATTCTACCAGTATATTCCTTCAGGTCCATGAGGTATAAACTGTAAATACATGAAAATATAGTATTATATCATATATAGTACCATCAATTATAGAAAGGAATGCTAACAAAAACATATAAATATTTCTATCACGTATTCATTATTTAACAATTAGTTCTGAAAGCCTACTACATGCCAGGCCTTCTTCCAGGCATGAGGGATACAACAGTGAACAAGACAAAAAACCTGCTCTCCTGGAACTTTCTGGTGTGGGAGACAGACAATAAACATATCAGATAATTATAATTTCTAATTTTGATTTTTATAAAGAAAAATAAAGCAAGATAATATGAAAGAGAGTAATGAGGGCTCCTTTTAGATAGGGTGATCAGGAAATGCCTCTCTGAAAAAGTGGCATTAAGGACCTCAGTGAAGTGAAGAAATGAATCAGGTAAAGACACAGGAGAAGAATCTTCCAGGTAGAAGGAACAGCACATTCAAAAGCCCTGAGGTGGGAATCAGCTTAGTAGTTCTAGAACTAGCAAGACCAGCAGGATAGGAAAGAGAAAAGTTTATCTGATCTCATAAAGATAGGCAGGCTGTGGACCATGGTAATGAATTTCTCAATTATTTTAGTAAAATGGGAGGCAACTGGACAGTTGTGAGTATAGCGACACGATGTATGGAAGGAAAGGGTAGAAGCAATAATGCAGGCTAGAGCTGATGGTGACGGGGATCAAGTTGATAGCAGTGGAGATGCTGATAGGATCTACTGATGGATTGAGTGCAGAGCATCAGAGGATGATGCCTCTATTTTTGTCATGGGCAACTGGGTAATTATTTATGTGGCCTGGGGATGACGGACAAGGGATCAGCTTTGTATGGTTCAGTTTAAGCTGCCTAACTAAACATCCAAGGGAGGAAGATGAATAGGCAGTTGGATATTTGACTCTGGAGATTAGAGGAAAGACCAGAGCTATAGATATATATTTGGCAGTCACCAGTATATAGATAGTATTTAAAGCCACAGAAACAATTGAAGTCCCCTAGGGTATAAAATAGATGAAATAAAGAAAAGAGGACCAAGAACTGAGATCTGGGACCCTCCAATCTATAGAGGTCAAAGAAATGAGGATGTACCAACAAGGGAGACTAAGGAGAAGCCAGGGAGGTGAGAGAAAAATCTAGAGTTTGTGGTGCCCCAGAAACCAAGTAAAGAAAATGTCTCAAGGAGTGATAGATAATGTCAAAAGCTGCTGATAGGACAACTAAGATGAGACCTGAAAAAGATCTAATGGACTTGGCAAATGGGAAATAATTGGTGATGTTGATAAGGGAACATGTGGAATATTTGAAGCAAAACTCAGATTAAAGTGGGTTCAGGAAAGAATGGATGGGCCAGTGGAGACAATGACTACAGTTAACTCTGCTGAGAAGTTTGCTATAAAGGGTCATAGGTGCTCCTGCTGGGAGGCAATCACACATTTCTTTCCTCTTGAAAACATAAATGGAGAACATCTCACATGAAGGTTTGATCCTACTCTTCCTTGGATTTATTTTTTTTTTCTTTAATCTTATTTATTTACTTGACAGAGAGAGAGACACCGAGAGAGGGAACACAAGCAGGAGGAGTGGGAGAGGGAGAAGCAGGCTTCCCGCGGAGCAGGGAGCGCAAAGCGGGGCGATCCCAGGACCTGGGATCACGACCTGAGCTGAAGGCAGACGCTTAATGACTGAGCCACCCAGGCGCCCCTGGATTTATTTTTTTTTTAAAGATTTACTTATTTATATGAGAGAGAGAGAGTGTGCAGAGGGTGGGGCAGAGGGAGAGAGAATCTTTTAAAAAAAAAAAGATTTATTTATTTCAGAGAGAGAGAGTGTGTGCACGAGCCACAGGGATGGGCAGACGGAAAAGGGAAGCGGGCTTCCCGCTGAGTAGGGAGCCTGAGGTGGGGCTCAATCTCTGGACCCTGAGATCACAACCTGAGAGGAAACCAAGAGTAGGACACTCAACCAACTGGGCCACCCAGGCGCCCTGAGGGAGAGAGAATCCTTAAGCAGACTCCATGCTAAGTGTGGAGCCCAACTTGGGGCTCAATCTCACAACCCCGAGATCACACCCCGAGCCAAAACCAAGAGTCAGACGCACAACCTGCTGCACCACCCAGGCGCGCCTCCTTGGATTTTTGCCATACCTGTTTAGTAACGGCAGGTGTTCTTATTTGAGGGACGCAGGCCAGAGTATTTTAGAATTGTACTGTGAAAGAGTACCATACCAAGACAGAACATTTTTTCTAGGGCAACTAGGAACTATCAAAGTTTAGTTTCACCAGTGATTACTTTAACAAATACTTTCCATCTGCTCAAATTGTTTTACAACGCTATCTCCAACTTCTTGCATTTCTAATGAAATAATATTTTAAAAAACTTACCATTTCTCCAGACTATTGAACATCTTTACTTTCTATGTGCAATCTGAGATTTCATTTTTTTCCTTCTAAATTTGTCTTTTGCAGCAAAAGTCATCAGAAACAATTTTATTTTTATAAGGCATATAAAAAATTCAGCTGTTAGTCTAGAAACATAATTGAAGATCTGAATTGAGGAATATCAGAGATTCTGGTTCTTGTCCTGATTTCAAAATGCAAAATAGGAACATATCGCCTTTATTATATGTTGAAAACTTTGAAACTGAGGGATCAAACAATACAACTGGACATACTCCCAGAGTTCCAGTAAGTGCATCTCTCTAGGCAAGAGGATTTGTGTTCTGGCTAACAGAATATCTGAGACTCAGACCATGGAGGGTAGCTAATCCATCATTTCAGGCTGTTTGTTTCTTCTCCCTCGTGCCCTTCTCCTTCCTGCCCCCACTTTCTTTTCTTTTCTCTTGTTTCTGTTTTCTCCGTCTTCCTCTTTCTTACTGATGCTTCTCTTTTCCATTAAGTAGAAATTAATATATTTTTGGATCACTGGCTGTCCTAATTTTTAAAACACTGGAGCATTCTCTCTTCTCAATACATTTTCATTAGTTCTTTGGCTTCAGAATAATCACTTGATCACTTAAAGATTAAACCAGTTTTGTAACCTTATAAGTTTACTTTTTAAAAGTGCTTATGACAGGAGTACCTGGGTGGCTCATTCAGTTGAGTACCAACTCTTGGTTTCAGCTCAGGTCATGATCTCAGGGTTGAGAATGAGCCCAGTGTCAGGCTCTGTGCTCAGCAGGGAGTCTGCTTGAGATTCTCTCTCCCTCTCCCTTTGCCCCTCCCCCACCAAAATAAATAAATAAATCTTTTTTAGAAAAGTGCTTTTCTAAAGTGACCAAAAAAACAGTTATTTTTTTTTTACTTGTATGTGGGCAGAGATTTATTGTTCTTCAGTGGACTTACTGCCCTTCATAAAAATGAATTTCCTGCTTTAAGAGAACTGGTTTTTATAATCATATCTGCTTAAAAGTTCAAAATCTACTTCATAATCCTAAGTGATAGGTCTGCCTACCTACCCAGTTTCTCACTGTTTTTGATAGCTGCTTTTGAGCCTGGGTGAGACAGTATTTCCTAAGTGACTTTAGAGCACTCTCATCAAAATGCAACCTCAGAGTCTCTATTTTTCCAGCCTGTCCTTTGATTGCTGTATTGGTGCTGACACAGTCATAGGCATCCATCCAGATCTTCATTTCACAGACATTTCCTGAGCATCCATTTTGCATTCAAGGCTACAGATATGAAAACAAGCAAGACATAGTGTTCCCTAAAGTCTACTGAAGGAGCAGTCAAAAAAAAACACCAAAAAACAAAAAACAAAAACTTCACTACATACCTATTAGAATGGCCAAAATCTGGAACACTGACAACAACAAGTGATAAAGAGGATGTGGAGCAACAGGAACAACCATTCATTGCTAGTGGGAATGCAAAGTAGTACAGCCACTTTGGACGACAGCTGGGTGATTTCTTAAAAGCTAAACATATTCTTACTATACCACCCAGCAATCATACTCATTGGTATTTACCCAAAGAAGTTGAAAACTTAGGTCTACACAAAAATCTGAGCATAGATGTTTCTAGCAGTTTTATTCATAACTGCTAAAACTTAGAAGCAACCCAAGATGTCTTTCAAGTAGGTGAAAGGATAAACAAACTATGGTATATCCAGACAATGGAATATTATTCAGTGCTAAGAAGAAATGAGTCATCAAGCCATGAAAAGACATGGAGGAACTTTAAATGCCTATTACTTAGTGAGTGAAAGAAGCCAATCTGAAAAGGCTACATACTATCTGATTCCAATTATATGACATTCTGGAAAAGCCAAAAGTATGAAGACAATAAAAAGATCAATGGTTGCCAGGGACTGGAGTGAGGGAGAGGGATAAATAAGCAGAGCACAGAGGATATTTAGGGCAGAGAAAATACTCTATATGATACTATAATAGTGTATACATGCCATTATACATTTGTTCAAACACATAGAATGTACAACCATCAAGAGTAAACCCTAATGTAAACTATGGACTTTGAGTGATAAGGACGGGTCAACGTAGGTTCATCAACTGCTACAAATGAACCACTCTAGTGTGGGATATTGAAAATGGGAAGGCTATGCATGTGTGGGAGCAGGGGGCATATGGGAAATTTCTGTACCTTCCTCTGTATTTTCCCATGAACCTAAAATTGCTCCAAAATTAGTCTTTTAAAAAATAAATTATATAAACTTAGAGTTAAATAAATTATAATACAAGCAAAATTAATAAAGTGTGAGCCTTCTCTCAGGCTACTGGTAGAAATATAAATTGGTACAATCTTTTTTTGGAGGTGGTGCAGCTAAGATTACTAGCTGTCTCATAATATTCATCTCCTTCAGTAGTACTGGAGCCCCCAAGGTTTAGCAGGACACATGGCCACACAAAATGAAGACTACATTTCTGAACATCTTCTCGGCTACATGTGACATGTGCTTAAGGTCTGGCCCAAGAGATGTAAATGGAAGTGTCATCTCCAATCTCTGGGTCATACCTTTTTTTTTTTAATTTAAATTCAATTTAGTGGGGCACCAGGATGGCTCAGTCGGTTAAGTGTCTGCCTTCGGCTCAGGTCATGATCCCAGGGTCCTGGGATCGAGCCCCACATCGGGCTCCCTGCTCAGTGGGGAGCCCACTTCACCCTCTCCTCCCCGTTCGTGCTCTCTCTTGCTATCTCTGTTGCTATCTCTGTCTCTCTCTCTCCAATAAATAAAATCTTTAAAAAATAAATAAATAAACAAATAAATAAATAAATTCAATTTAGTTAACATATACTGTATTATTAGTTTCAGGGGTAGAATTTAGTGATTCATCAGTTGCGTATAACACCCAGTGCTCATTCCATTAAGTGCCCTCCTTAATGCCCATCACCCAGTTACGCCATCCTCCCACTCACCTCTCTGGGTCTTACCTTTAAAAAGAATGGATGTTTTCTCCCCTCCTCCTTTCCTCCGTTCTCTATCCTGCTGCTTAGAATATGGTTTTGGTAGGGGCACCTGGGTGGTTCAACCAGTTAAATGTCTGCCTTTGGCTCAGGTCATGATCTCAGGGTCCTGGGATGGAGCCCCAGTGTCAGTATCAGGCTATGCACTCATAGGGGAGTCTGCTTCGACCTCTGCCCCTCCCCCTGTTCATGCTTTCTCTCTCTCAAATAAATACATAAAATCTTTAAAAAAAAAAAGAATATGGTCTTGGTAGTGAGCCACCTTTGATCAAGTAGATGAGGGAAACACCCTAGGTGTGGTCGAACAATGAGTTTGGAGTAGCCCAGGGCTCTTGACCTCATGCAATAAAGCTGTATATTCTTCCTGCAGCTTGCTACCTCAAGACACTCAAGTAAGAGCAAAATAAACCACTTTCTTATTTAAGCAGAACCTGTAACCTAATTAGATGAGTATTTAGCATTGTGTATTAAAATACTTTGAGGGCGCCTGGGTGGCTGAGTTGGTTAAGCGACTGCCTTCGGCTCAGGTCATGATCCTGGAGTCCCAGGATCAAGTCCCGCATCGGGCTCCCTGCTCAGCAGGGAGTCTGCTTCTCCCTCTGGCCCTCCCCCTCCCATGTGCTCTCTCTCTCTCTCTCAAATAAATAAAATCTTTAAAAAAATAAAATAAATAAAATAAAATACTTTGAAAGTTCATAACCTTTCAAGCACAAATTTCCAAGAAATAAAAGAAGTTTGCACTTACACTGTCCAACCCCTCATTTTCTACATAGCCTGAGTCAGAAGCTCATTCCTGTAAAGGGCCACATTTAAACTATGTAGTACTTCCTTTGGCTAAAATCTGCAACCAGATACCTGGGGCTGGGAGGAGGGAACAAACTTGAACCACCCCACTTGCAAATAATATAATCACAAAATGCTGAAGTAGAAACTTTTTACAGTGACCAAAAAAACATTTCAATTTACCCCTCTGAGGCCTTCGAAGTCCTTATAGTGGTAAACAAGAGGATACACGTGCTGGAGGACTCTCTATGGCCCTCTGGAGGTTCGGCTCATAATAACTACTCTCGTGTACCACAGCACTTCTTCCTACCACAAGCTGCTGCCACAGTGTTTTGATTGATGTTGTGATGATGCACTCACATATCTTTAATCATACGTAACTTCTCCTTTTCCAGATATTGACAGTTTTGGTTGTCATGTCACCCCACATGTTTTGGCTATTATCAGGATACCCTGGACTTCAAGTTTCCTCTCAATAAATAAGTACTAATTCCGTCAACAATGTACACTGTTCTTCCTGCAAAAGTGGTAGATAAAGCAAATGGCTGATTCCATAATTAGTGATTAATCACTGCTGGATGAGCTAGGTCAAACATGCCTAGGGGAAAGAACACTACTTGTAATAGAATCACGCCTTTAGAACATGGCTTTGTCTTCCTTTGCCCTAGCATCCATGGGAAAGTTAGAATGACTAATACCTCTTACCCCCTAACTCCACTTCATTCCTTAGAAGTGGGTGGGATGCTCTTCAGGAGCTCCTAGGCCCATCTGATTCTACTGATACTTACTACAAAAAGACGAGATATGTGTACAAATTTACACACACAAACACATACTTAGCTTCCACCATCTATCACCATGGCTTAAAAATAAATGAGAAAACAGAGGCCAGAGAAATTAAATGATTTTCCCATAATCTCATTTCCCTCTAGCTTAGGTCTTTAAGTACTGCCACTCTGATCATTTTTTCTGCTTTGCAAAGACTTGACTGTTTTTTCCCAAATTCATCCATCAGATTTGGCCTTGTTTCCTTTCTTTATGCCATCTAGATTGGCTTCCATACCCCAAACTAAACTTTCCTCTCTGCTTTTTTATCATAACTTCCTAACAAAACTCCAACCCTAAATGAATTCAACTCTCAGGTCTCCCCTGTGCCTGTCACTGAGCAGGTGAGTGCTGATGGAACAAGTCCCACAATAGATTGGTTCCATGATAAATTCCTAACATTCATTTTATATAAATCCACCATACTACTCAAAAACACTATTACATGTCTCCGTTCAACTTTATTCCATTATTGACAACAATTAAAGCTTTTTTCTAATATCTTCAATCCTTTCATTCCTTCTCCTCCAACCTCAGCACATGACTTTACCTCTTTAAAAACAAAATTAAGCCATCAGTTGGAAATTCCCTCATCTTCCTGATTCCATATTTTCCCCACATCCTCTCTTCCTTCCCTCCTGCTATAATAAAGGAAGTATATTTCCTACTATCTAAGATAAAATATCTCTTGTGTGTTTTGAATTCCCATCCTGCTCAGATTATCAGAAATCGTACAATTTAATTTTTTTCTTCTCTTTAATATCTTTAACATACATAAGATGTATGTACGGATAAATGTCTCAGCCAGATACATCCCATTAGCATTCAAACATGCTCATCTCTCCCTAAGCTTAAAAAACATAAATTAGCTTGCCCACATATTTGCCTCCAGCTACTGCTCCAACACTTCTTTACAGCCAAACTTCTAGAAAGAGTTGTCTATATTTGCTATTTTCCCCACATGCCCCCACTCACTCTTTTATCACTCCATTTTCTTCTAGTTTTTTTTTTTCTTCATCCCACCAATCCATGACTCTTCTTAAAACAGGTCCCACTAGAATAACTAATGACTTCATGTTACTGATTCAATATTTTTCATTCCAATCTTGTTTCTCTCTTAGCGGCATTCACCTGTTTACCACCATCCTTGAAACACTAATCCTTTGGCTTTTCTGACAACAGCTTCCCAGTTTTCCTTCTGTCTCTCTGGCTACTCTTACTTTTTCATTTATAGGCTTATCCTTTACTTATCCTAATATTATACATCAGAGTTCTTTGGCCCTCATTTCTTCTGACTTTATGTTCTCCCTAGGTATTTTTATCCACTCCTACACCTTCCATTACCATCAATATGACAATGACTTTCAAACATGTATCTCTCATCCAAACTAGTGCTCTAAGCTCCAGACTTGTATATCTAATTGCTTTCTTAAGATCTTCACTTGGAAGTCTCAAACACACCTCAAATGCAAAATGCCAAACACCAAAATCATGATCTTCCATCTGAAAATGGGTCCTCTTGTCAGAGATGTAGTTTCAAGGTGTAGTAGTTCCAAGTTACTAGTTATCAGTGGTGTCCATTCAACAGTACAAGCCGGAAACCAGGCACCCTAGACACCTGACATTACATCTCCCATGTCCAATCCATAATCAAATTCAATTCAGTTTTCAAACATCCCTTGAAACTACTTATATCCATCTATACCCCTACCATGCTAGTCCAAACAAAATCACCATCATAATTTGCCTGGACTATTACAATAGCTTCTTTAAAAAAAAAAAAATCTGTATTCGACTTTTAACCATCACCAGTGGGCAATAACAATCATTTTTTTTAAGTAATCTCTATGCCCAACGTGGGGCTTAAACTCATGACCCCGAGATCAAGAGTCACATGCTGTACAGACCAAGCCAGCCAGGGGCCCCTACAATAGCTTCTTAATACATCTCCTTGAATTTACTCTGGCCCCGCTCTATTTCTACATTACAGGCAGAGTGCCTTTCTTCTGTTTTCCAAGTGCAAATCTGATTATACAACTGCCCTGCTATAAATTCTTCATGGCTTCCTCTTTATCTTGGGATAAAGATAAAAATTGTTTACTTGGTCCTCAAGGTCCTAAATATTGTGGCATCTGACTACTTCTATAGACACTTTTTATACACTCTCCTATTTTGTGCTCTGTGCTCTCACCACAGGGCTTGTGCACATGCTGCTTCATCTGCCTGAAATATTCATCTCTCTCTCTCTATCACTTATGGTTAATCGTAAGGCCCATGAGAGTAGGAACTGCTTCTGCTTTTACATTAGCATAATGCCTATTACCCGGTAGGCAATAAGTTTTTGGTTGAACTGATATGGTTTTAAGCCTTTAAACTAGTTATTTCCAAAGGTCCTCTTATTTTGGAAAGCTGACAGACTCCTGATCCGAAATAAATTTACCAGTGCTCTATCATGGTACCTTGATACTTCTACATTAGTCACCAAAGGATTCTTCTCAATAATATTTTTGAGCTATGCAAATAACAAACCAAAGAACAGCATGAAGAAGAAAGTATATCTTCCCTAGAATGGTGATAAATTCCACTTATGCAGATGATCTTAAAATATCCAGATAATCCTTCCATACATGATTTCAAAACACTGATAGACAATGTAACAGTTTTGAAATAGTTTTCTCTATTTCAAAGAACATGAATACTCAAAATATTAATGTAACTTATCATCACTTTCCTTTCCTCTATTTCCAGTACCAAACGGTAGCATGACTTCTCAAGCAGTGTCCTAAGATAGAAACAAAGGAGTCATCCTAGATTCCTTTTTCTCATTTATCTTCAATCACCATTTCATACACACAATATCATAAAGATTCTATTCTCTAAATACCTCAGGGGTCCATCCATAATCACTCCATCTTCACTGCCACGATCCTAATCCTAGCCCTTAACATCTCTTGACTGATCAATTGCAATAACCTCCTGAAGCATTTCCATCTTCTAACAAGACAGATTCTTGTCATTTTTCATGCTGTAGTCAATGTGACCTTTTCAAAACACAAATATGTCCATTCAAACTTCTTCACTAACTTCCCATTGCCCTACAGAATAATTTATAATAATAGCTCATAATTCAATGTGCTCATAGTGTGCCAGTGCTTCTGAAAGTATTTTACTGTATTAATTCACTTAATCCTCATCACAGCATTATAAGATAGGTACTGATGTCATCCCATTTTACCAGTAAGGAAACTGAGGCACAGAAAAGCTAAATGATTATCACAGGGTCTCATAGCTGGTAAGTGATGGAGCCAGATTCAATGCCAGGCAAATGTCATTCCAGAATTTGTGTCCTAATCTCTATGCTGTATTGCCTCTCATAAAATAAAGTACAAACTCTTTATAGCATGGTAATCAATACTTTTCATTATCTGGACCTTACCAACACTTTCAGTCTCATTTTCTACATGTAGATCTTAAAAAGTAGGGTCTTGTTTTATCTCTAAACTTTTATCTATGCAGGTCCCCTGATACTAATATTGTTTTACCTAGCCTAGTCATGGATTACTCCTAGTCACTGAGATTTAGCTCAGGTAGCAGCACTTTCCTCTATATGCTTTCTGAGTATACCTTCTCCCAGACTAAACTGTGAGTTATATCTGCACTCTCTATTGAAATATTAGGAAATGAAATTCCACAATACATTAAAAGGCACTCACAATTTAATGAAGGGAAAAGACTCATAAACAGACAAGTATAGGGCAACATATTTTGAGATAATTATTTGTGTTTTGCTCAAAGCTTTTTTTCTTCTCCCTCCCATTTCAAGAAGATAACCAGGCTTTTTTATTTTCCTTACCTTGCCCAAGGGCTTTCCTCCTCCCCTGTTGCCAAAACTAAAAGCAGAAATTGTGCACACAGACTTACCTTCTTAGATTTTGTATTGCCAAAAATCAAGCTCATAGGAGAGATTATGCTTAGGAGTGCCAATGCCAGTCTCAAGAAGACAGATGAAATTCCTTTTAGGGTATTCAGGAGGGAAAGGAACAAATACTTTAGACAAAAGGAAGTCAGGGGTCTGGCAGGGTTAGAGGTAGCAGGGAGAACAGCTCAACATTTGATGGTAGCAGCCTAGGAAGGGGCAAACCTGAAAGGGCCATCCCTGGTTGAGACAAAATGGTATCTCAAAGACTATATCAGAGAGTTGACAGAAAAGTAAAGATCAGTGACCAAAAGGGCCTCTCTGGTATTTTGGTGTTGCCTAAGGCCTCAGAATATTTGCATAACCTGGCAGGAGGCTCAAGTATTAACTGAAATTGCGTATCTTACTTTCCTGGCAGAATGCTGAATACAGGGTAGATTAAAGAACATATTAAAATGTGAAATTTCGGGGGCGCCTGGGTGGCTCAGTCGTTAAGCGTCTGCCTTCGGCTCAGGTCATGATCCCAGGGTCCTGGGATCGAGTCCCGCATCGGGCTCCCTGCTCAGCGGGAAGCCTGCTTCTCCCTCTCCCACTCCCCCTGCTTGTGTTCCCTCTCTCGCTGTGTCTCTCTCTGTCAAATAAATAAATAAATCCTTAAAAAAAAAAAAAAAAAGGATAAAATGTGAAATTTCTTGGATACCAAAGTTGCAGACTAACTTCATACTAACTTCAGTTATAATAAGGTGTGGTAAATTCTAAGAGAGAGGCAAGCACTTAGAAACACAGAGGACAGGTACCTAATCTGGTCTGGGGAGATGAAAGTGGTCAAGTAAGAGTCCTTAGAGAAGTAGTACCTAAACTATCTCATATAAAAGGAGTAAGTGTTTGCAGGGGCAGGGGATGAGGGAAGGATTCCTCCTCAATGGAAATTGATTAGGCAAAAGCAGGGAAGTGAGAAAGCTTAATGAATTCAGGCATCTACAAGGGATTTGATTTGGTTGCAGTATAAGATGTACACAGGCATGCTTTCTGAGCCATGTTAAAAGACTCTGGATGTAATACTGATGGTAATAAGTGGTATTGACAGGAAACGGTATCAAGGAAAACTACTGAAGTAGAAGAGTTCAAGGAAAAGGTATTAAAAAGCCAAGTGCCTCAGATGCCAACAGGGATGGCATAGGGGAAAGTAAGACAAGAACTGCAAAAGGGGGCCTGTGTGGCTCAGTTGGTTAAGCGACTGCCTTCAGCTCAGGTCATGATCCTGGAGTCCCGGGATCGAGTCCCGCATCGGGCTCCCAGCTCAGCGGGGAGCCTGCTTCTCCCTCTGACCCTATCCCCTCTCATGCTGTTTCTCTCTCTCTCTCTCTCAAATAAATAAATAAAATCTTTAAAAAAAAAAAAAATCTTAAAAAAAAAAAAGACAAGAACTGCAATGTGTCTGTTGTACTTGGAAATAAGTAAGGGGTGCTGGGTGGCTTGGTTGGTTAGCGTCTGCCTTCAGCTCAGGTCATAATACCAGGGTCCTGGGATGGAACCCCACATCAGGCTCCCTGCTCAGCAGGGAGTCTGCTTCTCCCTCTCCCTCCTCCCTGCTTGTGCTCTCTCTCTCACTCTCAAATAAATGAATAAAATCTTTAAAAAGAAAAAAGGAAATAAGTAATTAGTGACTTGGTAAAGGCAGTTATATGTATGGACCAGTTTTTTTTTTGAAGTTTAGTTGTATGGGTTGTGCCGGTCTTTGTTGTACAGAGAAGGGTTAAGAAAAGGTATCTTTTTCTTTGCTGAGAAAAGAACTCATACAGAGGAAGAGACTAAAAGACAGAAGAGAAAGGGAATAATTACATAAAAAGATCCCTGAAAAAGTAAGAGGCCAGCATGTAATCTAAAACAAAAGTGGAAAGATTGAATTTGGACTGACAGAGGGCTCTGAGACAAGACAAAAGCATGGATGAAGACAAAAATTGATGTGTTTATAAGACAGTGAGGTTGGTGGATAAGAGGTTCAGTCACACCTGATGGCATTTATTTTCTGTGTGAAATAGGAGACAAGCCTACCTCCTGAGAAAAATATGTAGTAGCTGAGTAGAGGGCTCAAAAGCAGAGGAGAAAGTTTACAATACCCACCAAAGAGGGTGTAAAAAACGGAGGAAAATCCAGAAGACTCTGAGTAAAGACATGTAGAAGGATGACCTGGTTAGTACCTATTCATTCTTCAGATTTCAACTCAGATGTCACTTGCTGAGAGAAGTTGAAATGAGGCTCCTGTTATGTGCTTTATGAGCACTATATTTCCTTTAAAGACTTGTAATGGTTTTAATCTTATACTAATTTGTAGGATTATCAAATTAATTTCTACTCCATTAGACTATAAACTCAGTGAGGTCAGGGATCATGTTCATTTTGCTCACCACTATATGTATTTTGCTCATAATTTAACCCTTAGTTTCCCATCCCTAAAATGTGAAGAATAGTAATACTGCTCTGCATGACCAGAATATGCATATAGTTAGGTTAGCAACAAATCAGAATTTAAGATATAAGGAAGCAGGGACTTCAAATGGTTTATGTTGTATCCTCAGTGCCTAGCACAGTGCAAGACCATAGTGGATACTCAATAAATACTTACCTGAATAAATGAAACAGATATGGCAAAACACCAAGTCTCCTGAATTCCATTCCAGTGCTCTTCCCACTCTACCACAGCAACCCATACGAGATGTTCAATATATTGATTACTGTAGTAAGGGCCTATGCATATGCATTATTATCTGGTTTTTTTTTTTAAAGATGTAAGAGAGAGAGCGGGTGGTGGGGTTGGAGCAGAGGGAGAGGGAAAGAGTCTTAAGCAGGCTCCACAAGCAGCATGGAGCCCGACACAGGGCTCAGTCTCACAACCCATGAAATCACAAACTGAGCTGCAACTAAGAGTTGGACGCTTAACAGACTGCACCACCCAGGCACCCCTATCTCTGTTTTACTCAAGAAGAAAATGAAGCTCTGAAAAGATGCAGTATCTTATGCAAGTTAAACAGCTAGGATGTGGTGGAATCAGAATTCAACTGCAAGTCTTCCTGGCTCCAAAATCTGAGTTCTTTCTTCTATTCCATGCTGCCTGCTACGGTATTAAGTGATAAAAGACTTAATCTATGAACCTTCCTAGGGATATGTGCATTTGAAAGTCCCCCTAATATCCCCACTGGCAAAGAAAAACAAAACAAACAAACAAAACACTTCCACATCCAAAGTAATGACTTTAGTGGTAAAATCTTAGGCAAAGTGACTGAGAGAGGTCAATGAAGAGAATATTTGTGGGTAGGCACCTGTCAGCAGTCTCCTAAATCATACCATGTAGGCACTTGTAGTATGACTGGTCATACTCTATGACCCTGTACATTATCCATCTCCTCAGCATAAAGTCTTGATTATACAGAGAGAATGGAAGAAATAAATTCCAAAGAGCTTATCTTCTCAGCATTGCCTCAGTGACCCTAGACTAGAAGCAGCATGGAATGATGGAAACGGCATGGATATTGCAGCTTCACAGATCTGGGCAAGACACTTCAGCTCTCTATGCCTCAATTTTCTTATCTATAAAATGAAGGCAACAATACTTGCCACCATAGGGTTTAGGAAATGATTAAATGAGATAGTGCAGGGGTGCCTGGGTGGCTCAGTCGTTAAGCATCTGCCTTCGGCTCTGGTCATGATCCCAGGGTCCTGGGATCGAGCCCCGCATTGGGTTCTCTGCTCAGTGGAAAGTCTGCTTCTCCCTCTCCCACTCCCCCTGCTTGCGTTCCCTCTCTCGCTGTGTCTCTCTCTGTCAAATAAATAAATAAAATCTTTAAAAAAAAAAAATAAATGAGATAGTGCATATAAGTGTCTGCAGCATAGTGGGCATAACTCAATTGTTATTAGTTGCCTTCTACTTCTTCCACATCCAAGAGTCACCTCCTATCAATTCCTCAAAGATACCCAGAAAAATACATCAAAATGAACAAGCAACCCACTCCACCCCCACTCCTTTTGTTTAATCCTACCATTTAAATAATGGTTTTTAACATTTCTTTAAAAAAAAAAGATTTATTTATTTGAGAGACAGAAAGCATGTGAGTGGGAGGAGGGGCAGAGGGAGAGGGAGAGAGAAGCTCAAGCAGATTCCCTGCTGAGCACGGAGACCTATGCAGGGCTCGATCTCACGACCCAAGATCATAAGCTGAGCCGAAATCAAAAGTCGGCCACTTAACCGACTGAGCCACCCAGGTGCCCCTGTTTTTAACATTTCTATTGCCTTTCACAACATTAGTCGTCATCAGGACACTTGGCTCATTTTACAGATAAAGAAACTAAGATGAGGATTGCTTAGTCCTTACTTTATTATTCTCTGCTTCAAATAATAATAATAATTTTATGCAATTTACTTAAGTCTTAAACTCTCTAAAACGTTTCATACTTTAATAAAATTTGTATCAAAAACAGCTGGTAAATCCCCTGTATTCATGTCATGGTTTCATATACCCTCTTACATATTAAACAAAGAAAATGAATCTGGAAATATCCAAAGTGAGTGCAGTGTGTAAAAGTGATGGTCAGATTTAAGTGTTAAGTATGTATTTTTTTCAGAAGAAAACAAGCATTAAATATATAAGATGCTAGTCCATTTCAGAGCAAAAGCAGTGAAAATTGGAATTTTTATTTTAATAACTCTATTATATATGTGTTTAACCATACTACACAAATAAATGAAATAATCACATATAGAAGATATGCATGTTCCATAAATTAAATCAAAACATCATATAAAATATATTAAGTCATCCATTTTAGAGGAGCTCTATGGTTATTTCTGAGCTTAAGAGAGAAAATTGCTGCAAAGTAGAGAATTCTCATTTATAGGGGGGAAAAAATCACACAGAAAATAATTTCAGAAAACTTCTTAACTCTAAAATGCAATTATCCTTACCATTTCCAAAGGACCAGGTTTGCTTATAAGAGGTATGATTTTTATAGGAAATAAAGGCCAATAAGAAAACAACTAGAAATTAAGCAACAATGTTATTCATACTGATTATCCAGCACCTATTAATTAGCTGCATGCAAAATTGCAGTATTTCCTCAAATTAATATATACCAAGGCAAACAATTTTTGCCATAAAAAGATTTATGAGCCCATTTTTATTAAATTGTTTTAAATTATTTCTTTTTAAAGAAATAATTAAATTTTAAAATAAGTTACCTTTCATTCCCACACTCCCTCTCCCAAACTTCAGTTTCAGACTTACTGTGAGTGAATAATGTATCCAGTTATAATCAAATTCTTCTGAAATACCACTGAAATCTGTCTCAATGAACAGCTTCTTAGCTTAATGGATTTTAAATGACCTAAGAAATGAAGTCTTAATGTAGGAGGAGCTCTGGTTTATCCAATGAATGTATTGTCATGAGAAAATATGCATTCAAAGCAGGTCAGCATTCAAGGTTACATTTGTCAAAAGATTCAGAGGAAATCACAAAGTTCATCTGAGTGATTTTCTTTCCCTTTTAATTAGTTCCTGATATGGCATTTCAGTATGCCAATGTTATTTTACTATGTGACTCACCACATTGGGAATTAAAAGATAATCCAAACATAAGTATGTGATTTCCAGGTCTATGCTGTTTCCTCAGAGTGTACTATCCAAAGTACTTCACTGTTTTGAGTTTCAAATACCTTAAGTACGAAAAAGAGTCTTAAATGGACAAGGAATCCGGAAACCTAGGTTCTACTCTATCTCTCCCTCCCACATTCAGCTAGGTGTAGGTGACCTTGGGCAATTTCCTTAAATTCTTTAGGACTCAGTTTCAAAAAAATTTATTAAATGGAACCTCAGAAGTCATCTAGTTTAACCTTCAATTCCAAGCAAAAATTGCCTCTGCATTTCACCAAAGAGGTGGTCAGTTTCTCGTATGTAAAATTAGCAGTTGAAACTAAATGATGTCTTAAGTTTCTGATTTCTAAAATCCTTGGTGCTGTAATTAAAATTCAGTCATTGTCATATACATGTCACATACATTTGATACACATTTTTTCCCATTGAAAGTGTATCAAATATATCTTTATATAACCAAACAAGATTTTATTTCAGCCCAGGTAAAAGTAAGTAAAGAAACTTAGATTGCCACCAAATTGCCCCTCAACCTTCAAGTCTCCACAGAGTAATCTCCATGTCCAAGAACCATGCAAAGCCATAAGAAGCTGGGACACTTTGGATGCTTTTCTAAAGTATATGACATGATGTCAGGTACTTATTCCAAAATACAAGTAAATTGAGATTGAATCCAGTCCATATATCACCTAATATTCCACTGGTTAAAAAGTGTCTTCCTTGGTTTGGAACACAGGTTCAGACTTGATAAATTCTCTCAGATACCAAAGATACATTTTACAATAAATACGTGAACAAACAAATAAAAGGCAAGGAGTCTGAATGAAGAGAAGACTGTGGATATAGCCTTCTCTCCATTACTAACTTTATCTTTTACTCTAAGACATTTTTTTTCTTTTTTATTCACTGCATAGTTGATGCTTCACCCTAAATTGAAATTTGAAGGTGGGAAGAAATTGAGCATTGTTTAGGGAGTTTGGTATCTGTTTTTCAGATGTCAGCTAGTTTGTCTATTTCACAATCATTTTTTCAAAAAGCATTTATCAAACCTACATGAGGAATATCATAATCAGAATTTGCTGACATGATGGTAAGAAAAAGACCAAAATTCAAAATCTTCTTTCCTTTTCCTGTGATTGCAATTTCAACTTATTTATCTTCTTCCATTAAAAAAACTCTCCATCAAGGTTTCTTCAAGCTTCCTGTTTTCCCGAAATCTCCTGGCCCTTGCAAACATTTCATTACATTATATAGTTTTAATGGAGAGGTACAATTCAAAGAAATACAAGTATAATCATATCTTGGAATGATACAGTGCATTTATTCATGGCTTGCAAACTATAAGCTAAATATTGTTAATAAAATACATTTGGGAAAAATTTTTAAAAATAAAACAAAATATAGTTGGAAGCAGTAATGCACCATATCTCTGATGTTAAATTTCATTAAATTTGAACTTCTACCCTGATTTTATAGCTTAATCAGTGAAAACATAGGCTAAGCTTTGTTTCATGGTGTGAAGATAAAGACATTAAAAAGACAACCTGGGCACCTGGGTGGCTCAGTTGGTTAAGCGTCTGACTCTTGATGTCAGCTCAGGTCATAATTTCAGGGTCATGAGATTGAGCCCGGAGTTAGGCTCTGCACTCAGTGAGGAATCTACTTGTCCCTCTCCCTCCCCCTCTGCCCCTCCCCCTGCTTGCCATATTCTCTCTCTCTCTTTCTCTCTCTCTCTCAAATAAATAATCTTTTTTAAAAAAGACAATTTATTTTAATATACTAAAAGTCCTATTTGATGGCTCTCCACTGATATCAATAGAAGTTGCCAATGATAATTGTGTGCTTGTACCTTAGCATCCATTACTCTGTTCCAGATACAAAGCATGTTGCAACTCCTAATAAAGAGAATTTTGGAGTAAACCTGATTGGTGCAGAGAAAGGAGGCTGGATAAGACTAATTGGAGCAGTCCCTCACTAGCTGGAAGTTAGTCCAAAATCAAGACAATATAAACCAACATTTGATGCAGGCCAGGGTCAGTGTCACCCAGGGGGCATGAAATGAAGAGTTATATCAAAGCCTCAGGGTGGGGAAGTTCTTCAGGATGGTGGGGATCAAGTCACTCTTATGGGAGAATTGGGCAAGATAATACAAGCGATTCTGCAAGCAATCAACACTCAGTTCTGGAAGGGGGCCCATAGAAACTAGGCAAAAAGATTTACGCCTGGGCCCTAATTTCAACAGAGATACAGAGAATTGAGCTTCCATATGGGAGCCAAAGTCCAATTAAACAGCCAACAGCAGATGGTGGGGTAAGAAACAAAGGCTAAAACCTGATGGTTACAAAGTTTCCCGGGGGCCCAAATCAATTCCAGAGGCATAGCACACACTAGGCTATTTCCAGACTTCTACCTGCTAAAAGAGAATGGCTCTCACTGGGCTACAGTTGTGTAAGAACTGAGACTTCCTAGCCTGACACCATGAAGTGAAACTTGGACAGACCTCAGGTATACAAGTACTATCCCTGGCTTTTCCAGCAGGAACATAGTACTGTATTTTATCCATTATCCCCCTGAGATAGCTAAGTAGATACTATTTAGTTTTACAAATGGATATCCCTCAAGTTTCAATAGGTTGTTACTTTCCAGAAGTCAAAAATTCAAGAGAAATAAAATCTAGGTGGGCCTGACACCTAGCCCAGTGCTTTTCCTGCAGAGTCACACTACTGCTAGAATTCTCTCTGATACCTCAGTAGTTGAACTAGTTGACTAGCAGGGATCATGATATCTCTGTGTAAAGCTACATTAACTCCTATTCTGTAGGCCATCAAAACAGGAAATGGGTATTCCTAAACTGCTGCGCAAATGAAGCAATCAGCAAAGTCAGTATTTAGTGCCCCAAAGTGTTATTTCCTTTGTAAGTTTAAAGGACACTAAATAAGCAAAAACAAGAAAAATAAATATTAAAAAAAATAAAAATAGGGGCGCCTGGGTGGCTCAGTTGGTTAAGACACTGCCTTCGGCTCAGGTCATGATCCTGGAGTCCTGGGATCGAGTCCCACATCGGGCTCCCTGCTCAGCAGGGAGTCTGCTTCTCCCTCTGACCCTCCTCCCTCTTGTGCTCTCTCTCATTCTCTCTCTTGCAAATAAATTAAAAAAATAAAAAAATTAAAAACAATTAAAAAAATAAAAATAAAAATAAAATAACGGCAGACTATTTAGTTTATATGCACACACACACACACAGGGCTCTTAACAAAATTACTGGATTTGAGAACAGTTTTTAAACATTCAGGCAAATGTCAAACTTATAATGTCCCGAGAGCTTTTCTTTTCACGTGATACCCCTGGAAAACTGACCTAAAAATCTGGTAGGCTTCGCATATTGTACAGAAAAGAAGTGTCTAATAAAGAACACACTCTGTGAGACAAAAGTCATCTTGACTGCTTGCTTTCCCTGAATTCCAGTCTTTTTATTCTGAAACCAAGTAATTTATGAATCCTAAATTCCCCTCCAGACTACCATGGATTCAACAGCAGAATACCAGGGCTGAGATTCTCAGGAAACCCACATGAGCTGAAAAATGCAATTAGCAACATCATGATCCAGTCCCCAGATTAACACCAAACAGGCTTAAACACAGACCTACAGACCACCGGGGTTAGCAGTGCCAGACTCTGCTTTCTATTCACTCACATTCATTCAACCGTTTACAGAGCAACGATGTGCCAAGCACTGTGCTAGATGCTGGGGGTACAGAGGTGAGTTTAATACTATCTCATGTAGCTCAATTCTAGTTAGAGCTATAGAAACTAGAAGCTACTGAATAATTATAGTACAGTGTGATAAGAACAGCATACCATGACAGAATCTACAGAATCATTGGCAGCTAAGGGGCTCAGATAAGAGAACACTCATTCTATCTGCTTTGGGATGAGAAGGGTATCTTCAGGCAGAAATGGTTTTGGGGGTCACTCTTGCTCCTGATGTCAAATTGTGGTATAATAAAAAAATATATTTGGTCTTTGTCTCCAGTTCCTGGCACAGAGCTCCTAAAACCCTTAGAAATTCCTGAGTGACAGAAGTATCTTTTGTTATTCAAAATGAGCCCCTTTCAACCCATACCTGAGTTTATGCTAATGAGGTAACTATTGACGAGCTCCTAGATAGCTTCAGGATGGGGGTCAGTTGGCAGAGGAATCCATCATGTGATTAGAGGGTAGGAACTATCAGCCCCACCCCCTCCTCCCCCCATCCCCGACCTCCTGGGAGGGGAGAGGAACTAGAAGTTGAGTTCAATCACCAATGGTCAATGATTTAATCAGCTAGGATGGACCTAGGTAGACAAGTGCTATCCCTGGCCTCTCTAGCAGGAACATAGGTATTACTTTATTTTATCCATTTATCTCCCTGAGATAGCTAAGTAGATACTATTTCAGTTTTATAAATGGATATCATTCAGGTTTCAATAGGTTAAGTTACTTTCCAGAAGTCAAAAATTCAAGAGAAATAAAAGCTAGGTGGACCAGGTCCATGCCTTAGTAATAAAGCTTCCATAAAAATGCCTAAACAGCCAGGTGCACAGAGCTTTCACACTGGTGAACACGTGGACGTACTAGGAAGGTGACATGACTGGAGAGAGAATGGAAGCATGGAAGCTCCTCAAGATGCATCACTCCTACACACACACACACACACACACAAACCTTGCCCTAAGCATCTTTTCCGTTTGGCTATGCCTGAGTTGTATCCTTTATAATAAACATGTAACAGTAAGTAAAGTATTTTCCTGAGTTGTTCTAGTGAATTATCAAACTTGAGAGGGGTCATGGGAACTACTGAATTTATCACTGGTTAGTCAGAAGTACGAGGACTTTTAGTTGGCATCTGAAGTAGGGATAGTCTTGTGGGACTGGGCCCTTATCCTGTGGGGTATTTGTTAACTACATGTATAATGTAGTATAGCACGTGTAATATAACTACATGTATAATGTCAGAATTGAATTGAATGGTAGGATACCCAGTTGGTGTCACAGAATCTGAGACTGGATAATTGCTTGATGTCAGAAAACACCCCTGACAAGTCAACCTTCTTTATAACTTTTTCTTTATGAATTAACTAGCCCACCTATTTGGAAAGGCCTAGGTCTTTCAAGAAGCTTATCAAGATAAAGTTGTCTGATACACTGTGGCAGAGATTGCTAATTTTTCCTCAGGATCCATTCTCCTATTCTTCCTTTTAGTAACTGAAACGTATGAAATTTAGCTGTATACACAGCCTCCCAATCAAAGACTGTATTTTCCAGACTCCTTTGCAGTTTGATATGAAGGTATGACAGAAATTTAAAGGATGATATGCAAGTACAGTGATATGTGCAACCTTTGGATCATGTTTTGACAAGAAAATCTCTTGTCCTCTTCCTTCTGTCCCCTCACTCAACCAGTAGGCTATCCCACAGACATGACAGTAGGGACCATATCTGACCACAGAGACAAAGTCAACATACTAAGAGATGGCAAAACAATAAGGTAGAAGGATTCTGGGCCATGGATGACCTGCAGCAGTGCTGCCTGCCCACCTTTGAGCCATAATATTTTGATGTCTCTTGATTACAGCAACTTACCTTGTACCCTAAATAATATAGAAATAAATTTTCATTAAAGTGCCAGTGATATTACTTAATGTTTTATTCTTTTACCTTTCTCAATATCTCACATTTGAGGAAACAGCTAAAAATAGATTTTTTTTTTTTAAAGGTTTTTTTATTTATTTGAGAGAGAACGAGCAGTGGGGAGGGGCAGAGGGAGAGAGAGAGTGAGAGCAGCAGACTCCCCACTGAGCAGGAAGCCCAACTAGGGGCTCGATCCCAGGACCTGGAGATCATGACCCGAGCTGAAGGCAGACACTTAACTGACTGAGCCACCCAGCTGCCCCTGAAATAGGGATTCGAACCCAGGATTGTTTAACATTAAAAGACACTTTCTTAGCTACAATGTAGTCTACCATACTAACCTCCAGAAATGGCATGGTAATGTGTAGAGTGGCAAGGGAAAAAAATCAGCCTGGTTTAAGAATGAGTTACAGATAATTAAGCTGATCTAAATTACATGTTATGGGGGCACCTGGGTGGCTCAGTCGTTAAGCGTCTGCCTTTGGCTCGGGTCATGATCCCAGGGTCCTGGGATCGAGCCCCGCATCGGGCTCCCTGCTCGGCAGGAGGCCTGCTTCTCCTCCTTCCACTCCCCCTGCTTGTGTTCCCTCTCTCGCTGTGTCTCTCTCTGTCAAATAAATAAAATCTTTAAAAAAAATAAAAAAATAAAAATAAATTACATCTTATGAGAGAGCCAAATCAATATAAATTATATCATACTTGTAAAAAACTTTTGCTAGTTTCCTGATCAATGAATATCTTTACCTTGAAAATCTGTTGGGGAATTTTTTTAATCTGGTCTAACTCTTAGCACAGTTATCTAAAAGCTGAAGAAAACTGCCCTGGAATGTTCATAAGGACGGCTATTTTGTGTAAATATTTCAGAGAACAATGGAAGAAAACAGCATAGACAGAAAATA
The DNA here is from genome assembly GCF_004348235.1 of Phoca vitulina. Taxonomy (NCBI): domain Eukaryota; kingdom Metazoa; phylum Chordata; class Mammalia; order Carnivora; family Phocidae; genus Phoca; species Phoca vitulina. Next base: position 672,991 of record NW_022589772.1, on the reverse strand, counting down.
GACTTCACAAGACCAATTTGAATGTAGTATCTGCTATCAAGCATTTTGTTAATCAATTATATTTCTAAATTTGCTATTTTATTTATTTATTTTTAAAGATTTTATTTATTTGACAGAGAGAGACACAGCGAGAGAGGGAACACAAGCAGGAGGAGTGGGAGAGGGAGAAGCAGGCTTCCCGCTGAGCAGGGAGCCCGATGCAGGGCTCGATCCCAGGATGCTGGGATCATGACCTGAGCTGAAGGCAGATGCTTAACGACTGAGCCACCCAGCCGCCCCCTAAATTTGCTATTTTATAAAAATATTCAAACCTACATAAAAGTAGAAATAGCTAAATGAAATCAAATGTATCCATTATTCAGATTCAACAACTATCAAGATAACATATTTATTAATCATATCATGAGAACTGATATTCCAATTCTCAGACATCAGCAAGTATGTTCACAGGAACTGAAACTGGTAATGCTGAAACAAATCTAAAAACTCTAGTCTAACACCCTCTTTTTATAGCCAAGAAAATCAAGGACCTGAATGAAGAGATGATCTAATCAAGGTCATTTATAAGCCTATATAACAATCAGTTTTCTGGGACGCCTGGGGGGCTCAATTGGTTAAGCATCTGCCTTCAGTTCAGGTCATGATCCCAGGGTCCTGGAATCAAGTCCCATATAGGGCTCCTTGCTCAGCGGGGAGCCTGCTTCTCCCTCTGCCTGCCACTCCCCCTGTTTGTGTTCTCTCTCTCTCTGACAAATAAATAAATAAAGTCTTTTTTTAAAAAAAGAATCAGTTTTCTGATTCATATTGCTATTTAGTGTTAAACACTCTAATTTACTTGAATCCTTTGAAAACAATTAATGAAATGCAATAAAAGCATTTTCTCTATAAATCCGTTAAAACAGACCAGGTATTCTCCAAATATAAGTCTTTTCTACCTAAATTTTTTCCAAGAATACAAGTTACAAAACTCTCCCGTTTATCCCCTTTCATATATAAATGAATTATAAAATAAACAGTTCTTCAATCAAAAGAATTCAGAGAAACAATCACATAGAATTTTACCGTAACATCATGATCTTTCCCGATTTGTCTCTTGATAATGCTGAGACATGAACAACCACATAATGAACTTGTTAATGAACTACTAACAGGAAACCAGAGTGTACACATGTGTGTCCTTAGATTGAAGCTTAATAAAATTAGGAAGTTAAGTTCCAGCTGGAGACCAGACAACCAGCAGAAAATTCCTAACAGCCAGGGCACATCATACTTTCAGGAAAACTAAAGATCAACAACACATATTAAATTTCTCAAGTTGTCACTCTATTAGTGGCAGGCATATGGGTTTTCAAATGCTTAAGCAGGCTACTAAACAGGGTTTCAAAACCATCTCATCTATTATTCTTTACATTTAACTTAGAAGAAAACCACAGATTTTGTGCGTCATATTCACTGCATATTAACATGGGACTTTAAAGTGGCTATGTTTCCTGAAAAGAGAACAGCTAGATCTTTTACACTAATATTGAGATGATCCTGTGAGTGGTATTTCAGATTGGCAGCACATCTTTGAAGAAATGTTTTCTTTTTTTCCTCAGACCATGACCTACTTTCCCCCTAGGTTACTGCAATTCAGTGATTCATTGACTCAGTCTGTTGGTTATTTATTCAACAAATAGTTACCGAGGTCGTGCTGGGTAATTGGGATATAGCAATGAGTGAACAAATTCCTGCTCTTATTGAATTGACCTTCCAGTAATGGAGATAGATCATAGACAAATAAACAATCAAAAATACATTAGGTAATGATAAATGCCTTTAAAAAAGCACAGGGTAAGATGTTAGATACTGATGGGTGAAGTGAGGGAAAGAGGCGATTTTAGAAAGATGAGAAAGGCCTCTATAGGAAGAACCTGAATAAAGGATGGAGGGAGTCATGAAGACGACTGAGTAGAGAGTGTTTCCAGCAGATGAAATAGCAAGTGCCATGGCCCTGAAGAGGGGGCGTGTCTGGTGGGTGGCTGCTAGGAGGCCTGTGTTGCTGGAGCAGAGTAAGCAAGGAAGAAAGGAGGAAGAAAAGTCAGACTGGTGGAGGGGACAGTTTGTGTGGTGCCTCCTAGGCTAGTTTACTTTGACTTTTGTTCTGAGTGAGATAGGGAGCCACTGGAAGGTTTTGATCAGGGAAGTATATACAATTAGTTCTGTTTTAAAGATAACTCTGGGGGCGCCTGGGTGGCTCAGTCGGTTAAGCATCTGCCTTTGGCTCGGGTCATGATGCCAGGGTCCTGGGATGGAGCCCCGAGTCGGGCTCCCTCCTCAGGGGGAGTCTGCTTCTCCCTCTGCCCCTCCCCCCACTCGTGCATGTGCTTTCTCTCTCTCTCTCTTTCTCTCACTCTCAAATAAATAAATAAATAAATCTTTTAAAAAAATAAAGATAACTCTGGCTGCTGAGTAAATAATCAAATACATGGGCACAAAATGATAGAAAGGAGATGACTTGGAAGCTCTTGTAATTGTCTAGCCAAGAGATGATGGCGGCATATGCAATGATGGTAAGAAGTGCCTATTCTAAATATATTGTGAAAGTAGGGCTGGTATAATTTTCTAAGGATTGGACATGGGGTATGCACAAGAGAGGGTAATCAAAAATGATGCCAAGGATTCTAATCTAAGCAACTAGGTAAACGGTGATGACATTTACTGAAAGGAGGCACACTGGGGAGGAGCAGGCTTGGTATGGAAATAAAGAATTCAGTTTTGGCCATGACAAGTTGAGCTGCTCCTTCAACTTCCAAATTGAGATACAGAGTAGACAGCTGGATACATGAGTCTGGAACTTAGAGGAGAGTTTAGTACTAAAGATAAAATTTGAGAGTTAATGGTATATATACGGTACTGAATTCCCCGAGACTGAATGAGATTGCCTGGTGACCATTTGTTTGGGCTGTGTAACAGATTTAGGCATGGGTAATTCTAAAACTCAAAAATTAGGAGTTCTAGAGAATTACAACACCATTAAAGAAAGATGAACATTTACTGATTGAGACAATTATCAAACATCACAAAACCAAATGATGTTCGTTGGTTTTAAACTTTTTGGCCTTTATTCTCAATTACAAAAGTATATTATCTCACATGGTAACCTGTCAGAACTAATTCAGTCTCTTTCTTTAAGCTATTCTGAGTTGTTTTAAATAGTCAATGTTTCAGCAATGCTAACACTACATTGCTAATCACTGAGCTTCTAAAAGCCACATAGTCTTTTATTCACTTTATAAAACTCATTCTTACAAAAGCTCTTATTCTTTTCTAGAACTTTTCATTGCCTGGTTGATGGCATTACTACATTAAAATATGAAACTTTCTTACTTTTAGACAACACATTTCATTCCTTTTCAAAGGAATTTGAAGACCAATTAAAAAATGTTGTGCTCATGTGACAACCAGGGGACAATAACTGAATATTTCTCTGAAGACAAAGCTGTTCAAAGACTCATAATTTCAGTACTCAAATGACACACTTAAAAAAATCCTCTAAACTCAGCAAATTGTACACATAAATATGTGCAGTTCTTTATATATCAATGATAATTTCATTAAGCTGCTAAAAATAATTTTTTATTCAGTAGGTTGCCTCTTTGTTTTGTTGATAGTTTCCTTTACTGTGCAAAACCTTTTCATTTTGATATAGTCTCAACAGTTTACATCTGACAAGGGGTTAATATCCAAAATATATAAAGAACTTATACAACTCAGGGCTCCTGGGTGGCTAAGTCAGTTAAGCATCCAAGTCTTAATTTTGGCTCAGGTCATGAGGTCATGAGATTGAGCCTTGCATCATGCTCTGAGCTGAGTGTGGAGCCTGCTTAAGATTCTCTCTCCCTCAGCCCCTCCCCAATGCTTGTGCACTCTCTCTCTCTCTCAAAAAAAAAAAAAAAAAAAAGAACTTATACAACTGAACACCCCAAAACAAGCAATTAAATTTAAAAATGAGCAGATTGGTGCAGCCACTGTGGAAAACAGTATGGAGGTTCCTAAAAAAATTAAAAATAGAAATACCATATGATCCATTAACTCTGCTACTGGGTATTTATCCAAAAAACCAAAAACATTAATTCAAAAAGATAAATGCATTCCTATGTTTATTGCAACATTATTTACAATAGCCAAGATATGGAAGAAATCTAAGTGTCCTTCGATTGTGAATGGATAAAGATGTGAGATCTTGCCATTTGTGATAACATGGATGGACCTTAAGGCTATGATGCTGTGTAAAATAAGTCAGACTAAGAAAGAAAAATACCAAATGATTTCACTCATATGTGGAATCTATAAAAACAAAACAAATGAATATACAAACAAAAAGTAGAATCAGACCTATAAATACAGAGAACAAACTGATGGTTGCCAAAGGGAAAGGGAGTGGGGGTATGGACAAAGTGGGTGAGGGGTGTGGGAGATAGTCTTCCAGTTATGGAATGAATAAGTCATGGGAATAAAAGGTACAGTATAGGAAGTATAGTCAATGATATTATAATAGTGTTGTATGGTGACAGATGGGAGCTACACTCGTGGTGAGCATAGTGTAATGTGCAGAGATGTTGAATCACTATGTTGTACACCTGAAACTTTTAAAAAAATATTTTATTTATTTATTTGACAGAGAGAAAGAGAGAGCACAAGCAGGGGGAGCAAGCAGGCAGAGGGAGAGGGAAAAGCAAGCTCCCTACCAAGTTAAGGAGCCCCATGAGGGGCTCGATCCCAGGACCCTGGGATCATGACCTGAGCTGAAGGCAGATGCTTAACCAACTGAGCCACCCAGGCACCCCTGTTCACCTGAAACTTATATAACATTGTGTATCAACTATACTCAAATAAAAAAGAAATTTGGAGCACCTGGTTGGCCCAGTTGGCAGAGCATGCAATGCTTGCTTTCAGAGTTGTGAGTTCGAGCCCCATGTTAGACAGAGAGATTACTCAAAAAAAAAAAAAAAGAAAGAAAGAAAGAAAAAGAAATTTAAATAAATAAATAACGTGGAGTTTTTTTTGTTAACCCTTCTTTCTTGTGTCACCAAATTGTTGCACTGATTTCCAGTTACTGCCAGTTTAGGGTGATCTTTTTGGTACATTCCCCCTTATTTGTTGTATGCTGTGTTTAAATGTTGAGAGCAAAGTTACATACCATTTTCTTTGGTTCTTTGAGCTACTCTCTAGCATACATATATGACACATAGTTAGAAGCAGACACAGAATAGCTAAGAGAAAATGAACAGATACATATTAAATTGATCATACTAGTTCCATATCTGAATATAGTATCTAACAGCATTAAATCTGGAGTCAGATTGCCTGGGTTTGAATCTCAAAACCATCATTTACTAGCTGTGTGACCCTGGAAAATGTACTAAACATCTCTACGCCTCAGTTTCCTCATCTTTAAATTGGGGGATAGTAATAGGGCTTACATCATAGTGAGAATTAAATGAATTTATATGTATAAAACACCTACTATATGCCTGAAACACACACAGTAAGCCTATGTGTGAATTAGGTGATGGAAGATTTTGATCAGAAGGTAATTAAAGCTCCAGGATACCTGGGTGGCTCAGTCGATTAAGCGTCTGCCTTCGGCTCAGGTCATGATCCCAGGGTCCTGGGATCGAGTCCCGCATCGGGCTCCTTGCTCAGCGGAGAACCTGCTTCTCCCTCTACCTGCCACTCCCTCTGCTTGTGCTCTCTCTGTCAAATAAATAAATAAAATCTTAAAAAAAAAAGGGGGTAAAGCTCCATCTGTCATTTACTTGCCAATAATTTCCCTTGCTACCTACTGGGTTTACTAAGTCCCAATATTAGCCTCACTCCTTTGAGATAACTCCCAAAGCAGGAATTATTTTCTCTAAAAAACCCATTGATATTTACATAAAGTACTCAACAGGTCTGTGTGGCAAAGAAGCAGTGTTAGTCTTTCACATTTGTACTGCAAGACTAATTCTTTTTTTTTTTTAAATTTTTTATTGTTATGTTAATCCCCATACATTACATCATTAGTTTTAGATATAGTGTTCCATGATTCATTGTTTGTGCATAACACCCAGTGCTCCATGCAGAACGTGCCCTCCTCAATACCCATCACCAGGCTAACCCATCCTCCCAACCCCCTCCCCTCTAGAACCCTCAGTTTGTTTTTCAGAGTCCAT